>NC_081553.1:190522112-190730338 GCF_963082655.1 Stomoxys calcitrans
TAGGAAGCGAATGCGATGAAGCAACGAATGCAAGATATGAGTGAGCGAAATTCTGAAGCTCTTGGGAAATAGGAACGAATTCGATATAGGACCCGAATAAGACATAGAAGCGAATGCTACGTAAGAACAAATGGGACAGAAGGTAAGCATCCGACATAGGGTAAGAATGTGATATAGGAAAGAAATGCAGGTAGGGTAAAAATTCAACATAGGTAAAGAATGCGTCACAGTGTAAAAATACGACATGGGGTAAAATGGGATAAAAATGCACCCTTAGCCACATATGTGGCCTTAACGAATGACCTCATCAGGGACATCGTTGACGAGGAGAAGGTCCGCAGGTGGGAGGTCCGCACTTTCCGGCCACTTAAGTCAGCCGAACCTGACGGAATTATCCCTTGAGTCCCTTGGAGACACCCTACCCTGGCTTGAGCGGATTTTCCGAGCGAGCCTGACATGGTCCTACGTGGGAGGTCCGCACTTTCCGGCCACTTAAGTCGGCCGGACCTGACGGAATTATCCCTTGAGTCCCTTGAAGTCACCCTACCCTGGCTTGAGCGGATTTTCCGAGCGAGCCTGGCATGGTCCTACGTACCGATCGTATGGACGGAAATCAAGGTGGACTTTGTCCCCAAGGCGAGAAGAATAAACCACAGTAAGACGAAAAAATTGTAGCCCTATTAGTGCTGAAAACACTGGAAAGACTGAATGACCTGAGGGTGAGACGGGTACTGACGTCGGAAAACTTCAGTGGGACACAACACGCATACCTCAAAGGCCGAAACGTTGGGACGTCCCTCCGACAGAAGGAGTACACTTTGGCAGCCTTCTTGTATGTTGAGGGGCGTTAGTCGCCGCACGGGGATTCACCCCTTAATCTCCCAGTGGACCAATAATATGCTTTATGACAGGATTATTAATGCGAACCTGGGAGATAGTGTGGTCAGAAGGTGGATGGCCAGAGGAACGCCCCAAGGAGGGGTGTTCTTGCCGATTCTATGGAACCTTGTGATTAATGAAATCCTGATGGAACTTGGTGGGGACGGCACGAGGATTATCGCTTCGTGCTGCTGGTCCGCGGCAGGTCTCTGTCGACGATCAGCGAGATCATTGTAGGGTCACTGAGGAGGTTATCGCGATGGGCTACCAGAAATGGGTTAAGGACCAACCCAGGGAAGATGGAGCTGGTGCTCTTCATGCGTAGATATAAGACTCCGGAGTTCAGACTCCCGTCCTTGGACGGGGTCACCCTGCGGCTGTCGAAGGAGGCGAAGTACCTTGGCAAAGACCTCGATTCAAAAGTGTGCAGGAAGACGAACACCTTCCTTAAGGTACTGTGCGCTTTTTACTCCTGCAGGAGAATGTTCGGTAGGAAGTGGAGGTTAACTCTCAAGATGACTTATTGGATATATACGGCCATCGGGAGACCAGTACTGACCTATGGAGCACTGGTATGGTGGAATGCCTTAGAGAATAGGAAACGTCCGAGGGAGTTCGAGAAGGGCCAGAGACTGGCTTGCGTCGGAATCACATGGGCACTGACATCCACACCGCAGGCAGGCCTGGAGGCGATGCTAGATAGGCAGCCCATTGAGGCTGCATAAGACACCGGAGTTCAGACTCCCGTCCTTGGATGGGGTCAACCTGCGGCTTTCGAAAGTGGCGAAGTACCTAGGCATAGTCCTCGATTTAAAACTGTCCTGGAAGAAGAACACCGAGGAAAGAAGCTGTAAGGCAGTGTACACTTTTTACTCCTGCAGGAGTATGTTCAGTAGGAAGTGGAGTGTAACTCCCAAGATGATTTATTGGATGTGTACGGCCATCGTGAGACCAGTGCTGGCTTATTGAGCACTGGCATGGTGGAATACCTTAGGAAAGAGGAAACGTGTGAGGGAGTTCGAGAAGGTCCAGAGACTGGCTTGCGTCGGAATCACAGGGGCACTGAGATCCGCATCGAAGGCAGGCCTGAAAGCCATGCTGGATATACAGCCCATTGAGGCCTATGTTCGGAACTGCGCCGGAAGGGTCGCGCTTAGGCTGAGGGAATTCGGCATGCCGAAGGAGAATAGTTGCGACCACAGTTCGATTTTGGTTGTTATGGATGCGAAGGGTAGGCTGAGGAGGATCTTCGATTACCTGGCAACAGTGCCGACTGGAGTGAGGGCATTCGCAATTTGATTTCCTGAGGGGGGCGAATAGAGGGCGAATGTTGTATTAGAGGAGGATAAGACCTCGATCTAAACAGATGGCTCCAACATGGAGTCTGTGGCTGGAATGGGACTCTATTCTAATGTACTCAATATCAGTATGTCTCTGAGACTACCGGACGAGTGTAGTCTTTTAGGCAGAGGTCTGTGCCATTGCAGTAGCCGCAAGAGAAATTCTGGCAAGAGGCTTACCATCCTCGAAACTCAGAAGTTATGTGGATAGTATGGCGGCGCTCAAGGCCTTGGGGTAGGGGATAGTTAGGTCGAGATGCGTAGCGGTTTGTTTGGAATCCCTGTATAGGCTCCGGGTCCATAATGTGACGCTGGCATGGGTTCCTGAGCATGAGGGGATTCCGCGGAATGTGAGGGCGGACCAGTCATCGATGTTGACTACGTGCCATTTGTCGATCTTCTGAACGCAGTAGAGGGAATGACCAGGGCGGTGTCGTTGGTGAAGTGGGACTCGGTGGATGATTGCCGGATTGCAAAGGCGCTATGGCCGGCCATCGACCGGAGGAGGACGAGGGAGTTACTGGCGTTCGTTAAGAGGTTGATGGGTATCTTAACAAGGGTCATAACCGGGCACTGTGCCATAGGCCGCATAGCGGCGCGCATGAGATTACCGCACAATGACTTCTGTAGGAGTTGCCTCGATGAGGATGAGGAGGAGACTATTGAGCACTTGCTGTATTCTTGTCCGAGTCTTCAGGGACGCTTTTGCGGGAGCCATTTCTTCTGTGATCTGGTTGAATTTGCGAACGTACCTGTGGTAGGTCACCTGATATTTGTTGAAGGAACAGGATGGTTCCGACGGGGGCTGCCAAAAGGCGTAGGTACATCCATGCTTGCATAGGGACGGGTGTTTCGTCACCCCCCTCTCGAGTTCTCCATTGGTCATGTACCCCTTTTATTCGTGTGTAACCTCTAGTCCGAGGTCTCACATCTTCTTTCTCTTCCCTTTCTCGCTTTCGTGATTTCGACAGACGAACGGATGGATATGGCTAGATGAAGTCAAAATGTCTAGACGATCCAGAATATATATACTTTATGGCGTCGCATTTCAATATTTCGAAGTGTTACAAAAGGATATAGGGCAAGATAGCAATAAAGGGTATGTGATATAGGGCAGCAAAGGTTAATAATAAAGGGTAAGGAAACGATATATGGTAAAAATTCCACATAGGGTAAGAATTCCACATAGCATATCAACATGTCCTAGAGCCAAATCAAGGGGCCAACAATGACCGCCAGCCACCATGGCGGTCATTGTTGGCTGGTTTAAGGAAGGAACCCCACCATACAGCAACCTCAGAAAAACCAACTGGTACCGCTATGGGAAGAGCGTTGAAACAAAGCTTCGATCATAAGGACCTTGCTTACTGATAGAAAGGAGCTTGAATTGGCAGTGCATGGCAACCTGTTTGGTGGAACGGAGACTTGAGAAGACTGAGAGCAACCACGAAGAGGCTCTTTAATAGGGCAAATAAAACTAAGTTGTGTGAGGACTGGGATCTATACAAAGAGGCCTTAAAGAGCGAGGTGAAATCTCCATCGGCTCTATTTTTGTGAGTGGATAGAAGTAATGAATGAGACTTTCAGGTTCCACAGATTGCTCTTCAAAGGTCCGAAAACTCTTGCAAGCATTCTAAGAGATGATGGAACTGAATCTAGCTCAGAGATGTTCGAGCTACTGGCTGCCAACCATTTCCCTGGATGCTCGGAATTTGGCCGGTGGATCATTTAACTCGAATGGTATCGATGTCCCTTTGTCACAACATAGTGCCGAGTCACAGTATGTGGTAAAGGACATGACAACGAAGGGAAAGATAGTCTGGGTGTTGAATTCATTTAAACCCTAAAAGTCGACGGGTCCGCATGGCGTACTGCCTACTATGCTGCAAAGGGTTCGAGGCTCCACAGATTGCTCTTCAAGGGTCCGAAAAGTCTTGCAAGCATTCTAATAGATGATGAAACGGAATCTAGCTCTGAAACGCTCGAGCTACTGGCTGCTACGCACTTCCCTGGGAATTTGTCTGGTGAGTCATTTAACCCGGATGGTATCGATGTCCCTTTGACACACCATAGAGCCGAATCACTGTCTATGGTTAAGGACGCGATAACAGAGGGACAGATACGCTGGGTGTTGAATTCATTTGAACCCTTAAAGTCGACGGGTAGGGATGGCCTACTGCCTACTATGCTGCAAAAGGCAGAAACGATTGTCATACGACTCTCGAAGATGATTTTTAGGAGCAGCGTTTTGCTGGGCTATGTACCGACTGCATGGCGAGAGGTTTGGGTGGTCTTTATCCTGAAAGCGGGAAAACCGAGCCATTCTCCACTCAAGGACTTTAGGCCAATAAGCCTGTCATCCTTCATTTTGAAGGCTTTAAAGAGACTAAATGACATATGAAATAGGGACCGTCTTGACCCTTGACTGGAATGCGGCTATCAGCATGCATACACAAACGGTCGGTCGGTTGATAGTGCCCTTCACGATGTGGTTGGCTACTATGAGGGAATTTGTGTGTGACTTCACCTTGGCGGCCTTCTTGGACATAGAAAGGGTTTTTGATAACGCGAAATTGGAGTCCATACATGACGCTCTGGTGGACATGGACGTTCGCCTTCGTATGGTAAAGTGGGTTGCTGCGATGCTGAAAGGCCGGATTATCAACGCAACACTGGCAGAGGGCTCGATAAGGAGGATTGTGTCCCAAGGAACCCCGCAAGGAGGAGTTTTATCTCCTCCATTGTGGCTTTTGTTGATCAATGGGTTTCTGGGGGCATTCCAGAGGGTGAGGTTGAAAGTCATTGCCTACGCGGACCACGTCGTTATCATGGGGTATCACTTCCAATAACTGCGGTAAGTACGATATAGCTGCCATATAAACCGATCTTGGGTCTTGACTTCTTGAGTCTCTAGATTGCGCAATTCTTATCTTAGAATGAAATTTTGCACGACGTGTTTTGTTATGATATCCAACAACTGTACCAAGTATGGTTTATATCAGTCCATAACCTGATTTAGCTGCCATATAAACCGATCTTGGGTCTTGACTTCTTGAGCCTGTAGAGGTCGCAATTATTATCCGATTTGCCTGAAATTTTGTACGATGGATCCTCTCATGACCATCAACATACGTGTTTTTTATGGCTCGTTCAGGCTGCTTTGAGGAAGCTGTCCAGATGGACCTATAGGCTTGGCATTAGTTCCAGAAATACTGAACTGGTCCTTTTTACCAGGAGGAGGAATCTGGTTGTTGTAAATATTGCAAAGGGCAGGAGCGATTGATATACTACTCCAAGAGATTATTTTAAGAATCCGCCTTTGGCTGGGCTATGTACCGACTGCGTGGCGTGACGTTTGAGTGGTTTTTATGGCCGAAAGCGGGAAAACCTTGCCACACGTAGCCGAAAGATTTTTTTCCCTTTGTCTCTCACTCATTATGCTAAAGACGCTAGAGAGGTTGGTAGAAATATATCTTGGGGCAAACAAACCTGGAGTTTGTCTCGACAACACATATAGCATATAGTAAAGGTAAGACCACTGAAATAGCCCTTCACGACCTAGTCGCCGTATCCTCGATGTCGCGAGCAGCTTGCTGAAAGAAATATTGGGTTGCCCAAAAAGTAATTGCGGATTTTTTAAAAGAAAGTAAATGCATTTTTAATAAAACTTAGAATAAACTTTAATCAAATATACTTTTTTTACACTTTTTTTCTAAAGCACGCTAAAAGTTACAGCTGATAACTGACAGAAGAAAGAATGCAATTACAGAGTCACAAGCTGTGAAAAAATTTGTCAACGCCGACTATATGAAAAATCCGCAATTACTTTTTGGGCAACCAATTTATCTTGGGGTAAACGTACCTGGAGTTTGTCTCGACAACATTATGCATATAGTAAGTGCCAGACCACTGAAATAGCCCTTCGCCATATCCTCGATATCGCGAGCAGCTTGCTCCGATGCTCGCCTCCTGCCGCTCCTAACCTGGGAACAGAGGCTGATGTTGGTCATTGGCGCTAATAACTCACTTTGTCAACTCGAGTGTCATCGGTACTCAACATTTAAACAAAAGTCAGTGCCATCAGACCCCTCACCGAGACTCTCCTCTCGAAATCGCGGACTGCCCGCGGCCAGGCAGTTAGCATGAAAACGAAGCTTTCCACTTTCCGCCACCTTTCAGCTAAGCTTCCCGTGATAACGATGAAAAACCCACAAGTCAGAGCTGAAAATTCCAGCTTGTATAGTGCTCATAGTAATCCCGTGTCGGCCGGGTCATATGTGGTTTACCAAACCTTTATTGAGTTCTCATATACAGCAGACAATAATCCTATGTTTCCCGTCGAAGCATTTACTTCAAAAATTCCTGATAATTTACTTACATTAAATACCAACTTTTGATAGTTAATGGTAGCCTCTCTGCCACTCGAATGGGAGACAACCAGAGGGTGAGTATTACAAAAAGGGTTAAAGTTGGAACAAACACTAAGCACTAATACCACGCAGAAACGATTAAGATCTGGTTGTGGAGGTCCTAAGTCCCTAACGGAAAGTTTAGGCTACAGTTGAGAAACTTAAATCAACACAAGTCGTAAACAATTAAACTCCTTGCGATCAATTGGCGATCCCTAATGGGAAGTTTGGGCAGCAGTTGAGAATCTAAACTGATTCACCACATGTCTTAGACAATTATCCTTCTTGCGATCTATTGGCGTAAGACAACCTCCGAGGCATATTCCGCATATATTCCCTGCCTAGTACCATTTCCTTTTGACATTCAAATCAACAGGAAAAAACATACTCTAAAATTTTTATAGCTTTCCACAGTCGTTTACTTGTGTTTTTTAGAAACACCCTCTACAAAGGATCACATCTGCGTCAGTTTCATATTTTATATCCTTTTTTATAACTCACACACATAAACTCATACGTACGAGTATATGTAAATTCGACATTATGCGTACTTTCACTTTATTCTATTAAAAGTTTTTTTTGTGGTTTCCTATCCTGGCAGTGGTTTTACAATCACCATTTCCCCCAGTCCCACCGTAATTTCAATAATGCCACTCTAACAAATCCTTTGGTTATAAATAGTCACAATTGTCTACTTTCCCACCCAACATACAAACACATGCCTTCAAACAACAACCAATCCCATGGCAGCCGGTTGTACGTACCGGATTGACCCGATGAATTCCTCCATCGGCAAGGGCTGCCGCCTCAGTGTACCACACACTGCTACTACAACAACAACAACATGCCTTCAAGGTTTGAAATGTTTTGATTGAGAGTTATACCTTTTTTCAGCTATCTCTGCCTCCTCTGAAGCTATGTTGGAATGTTTTCCAAAAAACACACACAAAATAACAACAAAATCTATCTCTATCCATCTATGTATGTACCATATATGTACTGAAATGAGGAAAAAGTTTATTTACCTCAAAGGTATTCCCGGTATGCCGACACACGCATGTTTCCCAATTTCCTGACATTGAAAGATATTATCAATTGTGGTTTTGCCATGGTGCAATGAAAGAAAAAAAAAACACCAAAACTTAAAACACAATTCTTAAAAAAGATTTTATACCAGTACATGTAGTTTGTTTGTCAAACATTGAAATGGGTTTAGTGAAAGCTTTGCCTTTCGGTGAAAAAAAAGATGAAACAAAAAAAAAAAAATAAAAACGAGTAGCAAATACAAGTTTTTGAAAGTGCCTCAACCATTGAAAATGATTGAATGAATTTTCAATTTTAGTGAAAACGCTTCAGGCCATATGAACTCATCCATCAAATCTGGTGTATAGGAAAAGGCTTAAATTGGTTACAAAAAAAAATATGTAACAAAATTTACATAGGACCCACTACCCAAGTTTTAAGCACTTCATAGGTAACGCTAAGCACTTCAGGGGTAAGGGTAATTTGAAAAGGGAGTAGGTATTTATGTAAAGCAAACACTGAGCAAACTGAGGACTAAAACCCCTAAAGTGTACAGAGGCAAGTCGGAGCCAACTGGAATTCCCAACGATCTACCTCAAAGACCTCCACTTGATACACACTACAGTGATAGTTTTACCTTCGATATGCCCCGTTGCAGTTCTTCAAGCCATTGATTTGTAGCAGTGACCCTCCTATTGATAACTTCCGCAGTTGATAAGGTATAATTTCTAGCTGTTTCGTTCAATTTGATTAGAAGGACACAAAATTTGATGATATGATAACTTTCAGCAGCGGAAATGGATATTTGAATGTGTTGTAAACATTGTTGTAAATGGTCTCGAATATGCTCTCAATACTGTTGTTGGGCAACTAGAAGTAAAAAGAAAGACAACAGGGTTAGGTTTAGGTTCGATTTAGGTTTAGGTTGGGTTAAGGTTAAGTTTAGGTTTAGGCCTAGGTTTAGGATAGCTTTAGGTAAGGTTTATGTTAGTTTTAGGTTAGGTTAAGGTTACGGTTAAGGTTAAGGTTAGGTCTAAACCTAACCTTAACCTTAACCTAACCTAAAACTAACATAAACCTTTAGGTAAGGTTTATGTTAGTTTTAGGTATGGTTAAGGTTACGGTTAAGGTTAGGTCTAAACCCAACCTAAAACTAATATAAACCTTACCTAAAGCTATCCTAAACCTAAGCCTCAACCTAAACCTAAACAAAACCTAAACCCAACCTAAACCTAAATCGAACCTAAACCTAACCTAAAACTAACCCTAACCTTACCTAACCTAACATAGGAAAGAATTGTTGTCTTTCTAATTTTTGGTTTTGGTTAGGTTTGGGTTCGATTTAGGTTTGGTTTTAGGGTAGGTTTAGGTTAGGTATAGGTTAGGTTTAGGTTTAGAATAGGTTAAGTTAAGTTAAGATTAAGGTTAGGTTTAGGTAAAGCATAGGTCAGGTTTAGGTATAGGTTTAAGTTAGGTTCGGCTTCGGTTAGGTTTAGCTTAGGTTAAGTTTAGGTTTAGAATAGGTTAGGTTAAGTTATGATTAAGGTTAGGTTTAGGTAAAGCATAGGTCAGGTTTAGGTATAGGTTTAAGTTAGGTTCGGCTTCGGTTAGGTTTAGCTTAGCTTTTTGTTACGATTAGATTGGGCATAGGTTAGGTTTGGTTCGGTTACATGTAAGTTAGGTTTAGATAAGGTTTAGGTTACATTAAGGTTAGGTATAGGTTAGATTTCGGTTAGGTAAAGGTTAGGTTTATGTTAGGTGTAGGTTAGGTTTCGGTTAGGTTTAGGTTAGGTTTATGTTAGGTTTAGGTAAGGTTTAGGTTAGGTTTAGGTTAGGTTTAGGTTAGGTTTAGGTTACGTTAAGGTTAGGTTTAGGTTAGGTTTAGGTTAGGTTTAGGTTAGTTTTAGGTTAGTTTTAGGTTAGATTTAGGTTAGGTTTAGGTTAGGTTTAGGTAAGGTGTAGGTTAAGTTTAGGTTGGTTTAGGTTAGGTTTCGCCAAGGTATAGGTATTAAGTTAGGTTCGGTTTCGGTTAGGTTTAACTTAGCTTTTTGTTACGCTTAGATAAGGCATAGGTTAGATTTGGTCAGGTTACATTAAAGTTAGGTTTATGTTAGGTTAAGGTTAGATTTCGGTTAGGTATAGGTTGGGTGTTGGTAAAGTCTAGGTTAGGTTTAGGTTGGTTTTATGTTAGGTTTAGGTAAGTTATAGGTTTAGGAAAGAATAGGTTAGGTTCGGTTTCGGTTAGGTTTAGCTTAGCTTTATGTAATGTTTAGAGTAGGTATAGGTAAGGTTTGGTTAAGTTACGTTTAAATTAGGTTTAAATTAGGTTAAGGTTAGATTATGTTAGGTATTGGTTAGACTTCAGTTAGATTTCCGTTAGTTTTAGGTAAGGGTGGGGGTATATATTGGTCAGGTTACATTTAAGTTTGGTTTAGATAAGGTTTATGTTAGGTTAAGGTTAGATTTCGGTTAGGTATAGGTTGGGTGTTGGTAAAGTGTAGGTTAGGTATAGGTTGGTTTAAGCTTAGGTTTAGGTAAGGTATACTAAACTAGTCATTATGTTTGTAACACCTCGAAATATTGATCTAGAAACCCATAAAGTATATATATTCTGGATCGTATCGCCATTCTGCGTCGATCTACCCATGTCCGTCCGTCCTTCCGTCTGTCGAAATCACAATAGCGGAAATTTTGCACAGATACTAAATATCGATGTAGGTCGTTGGGGATAGCAAATGGACCATATCGGTTCAGATTTAAATATAGCTCCCATATAAACCGATCTCCCTATTTGCCCCAGAAAGCCGCAATTTTCGTCCGATTTGGCTTAAACTTTGCAAGTGGTATTCTGTTATGACTTCCAATAACTGTGCTAAATATGGTCTAAATACGGTCAAGAACCTGTTATAGGTACCATATAAACCGATCTCTCGATTTGACTTCTTGAGTTAATGCAAGCCTCAATTTTCATCCGATTTGGCTAAAATTTTGCATACAGTGTTCTGTTATGACTCTCAACAACAGTGCCAAGTACGGTCCAAATCGGTCAATAACCAGATATAGCTCCCATATTTTAGCAGAATCCATGGTAGTGAGTTCCCAAGATTCGGCCCGGCCGAATTTGGAGGGCTTTTACTTATTATTATTGACAGCTATATCAGGTTATGAACCTATTTAAACCATACTTGGCACAGTTGTTGGACATCATAACAAAACACGTCGTGCCAAAATTATTCAAATCGGATAAGAATTGCGCCCTCTAGAGGCTCAAGAAGTCAAGACCCAAGGTCTATTTATATGACAGCTATATCAGGTTATGGACCGATTTAAACCATACTTAGCACAGTTGTTGCATATCATAACAAAGCACGTCGTGCGAAATTTCATTCCAATCGGATAAGAATTGCGCCCTTTAGAGGCTCAAGAAGTCAAGACCCAAGATCGGTTTATATGGCAGCTATATCAGATTATGGACCGATATAAACCATACTTGGCACAGTTGTTGGATATCATAACAAAACACGTTGTGCACAATTTCATTCAAATCGGATAAGAATTGCGCCCTCTAGAGGCTCAAGAAGTCAAGACCCAAGGTCTGTTTATATGACAGCTATATCAGGTTATGGACCGATTTGAACCATACTTGGTACAGTTTTTGGACATCATAACAAAACACGTCGTGCCAAAATTCATTCAAATCGGATAAGAATTGCGCCCTCTAGAGGCTCAAGAAGTCAAGACCCAAGATCGGTTTATATGACAGCTATATCAGGTTATGAACCGATTTAAACCATACTTGGCACAGTTGTTGGATATCATAACAAAGCACGTCGTGCGAAATTTCATACCAATCGGATAAGAATTGCGCCCTCTAGAGGCTCAAGAAGTCAAGACCCAAGATCGGTTTATAATGCAGCTATATCAGGTTATGGACCAATTTAAACCATACTTGGCACAGTTGTTGGATATCATAACAAAACACGTTGTGCAAAATTTCATTCCAATCGGATAAATATTGCGTACTCTAGAGGCTCAAGAAGTCAAGATCCAAGATCGGTTTATATGGCAGTTATATCAAAACATGGACCGATATGGCCCATTTACAATACCAACCGACCTACACTAATAAGAAGTATTTGTGCAAAATTTCAAGCGGCTAGCTTTACTCCTTCGGAAGTTAGCGTGCTTTCGACAGACGGACGGACGGACAGACGGACGGACGGACTGACGGACGGACTGACGGACGGACAGACGGACGGACTTGGCTAGATCGACATAAAATGTCACGACGATCAAGAATATTTATACTTTATGGGGTCTCAGACGAATATTTCGAGTAGTTACAAACAGAATGACGAAATTAGTATACCCCCCATCCTATGGTGGAGGGTATAAAAAATTAATCCCTTAGCCGCTACACCACCATTGTGGTTTGTAACAGCCAGAAGGAAGAGAGATAGACCCTTTAATAAGTATACGGATCGATTCAGAATCACTTTCCAATTCGGTTTAGATATGTCTGTCTCTCTGTCCGTCTGTCTGTCCGTCTGTCTGTCCGTCGCTTTCAAATTTGGCATATGCATTTTATTTGGCGTATAGACGAAGTCTATTGAAATTGGAAAAATCGGTTCAGGTTTGGACATAGCTCCCATATATATGTTTCTCCGATTTGCAGTAATATTGCAATAAAGTACTCATTTGTTAACCTATTCTCTCGAAATTTGGCAGGAAGGATTCTCTCTTGACTCTTAATATTACTGGTGAAATTCATAGAAATCGGTTTAGATTTAGATATAGCTGTCATATACGTATATCGCCCGATTTTCACTTCTAGAGATACTGCAAGCCTGTTTATTGACCAATCTTGCCAAAACTTTGCACAACGCTTTCAGTGGTCGCTTGACGACTACTACACTACTTATAGAGCTTGGTCGAAATCGGTTCATATTTGGATGTAGCTCCCATACATATGTTCGTCCGATTTTGACAAATATTCCAAACAAATGCATCTATTGGTTTGCCCAAAAAGTAATTGCGGATTTTTTAAAAGAAAGTAAATGCATTTTTAATAAAACTTAGAATGAACTTTGATCAAATATACTTTTTTTACACTTTTTTTCTAAAGCAAGCTAAAAGTCACAGCTGATAAATGACAGAAGAAAGAATGCAATTACAGAGTCACAAGCTGTGAAAAAATTTGTCAACGCCGACTATATGAAAAATCCGCAATTACTTTTTGGGCAACCCAATATTTTAACCGATTCTCTCGCAATTTATCGAGAATGATTTCCTTATTTCCTTATGTCTTTTAATATTACTGGTGAATTTCATAGAAATCTGTCCAGATTTAGATATAGCTGCCTTATGTGCACTTCTAGAACCACTGCAGGCGCATTTATTGACCAACCTTTCCAAAATTTTGTGGCAGTTATGAGTGGCAGTTCTCATCCGGTTTGGCCGATATTTTGTACTGTGGTGTTTTCCGAATTGGTTCAAAACCTGATATAGCTCCCAATCAAACAGATCTCCCTATTTTATTTCATGAGCCTCTAGAGGTCGTAATTCTTATCCGATTTGGCTGAAATTCTGCTCTATGGCTTCTCTAATGACCTGATATAGCTCCCATAACAATAGATCTCTTGATTATACTTCTTGAGCCTCTAGAGGTCGCATTTCTAATATATTTTGGTTGAAATTTTGCACAACGATATAGTGGTCTCCAAAATCCAAGCCAAGTATGGTCCAAATCGATGCATAACCTCGATAGCATAATCATTCTTATCCATTATCTTTTTATTTTTGCCTATAAAGAGATACCGAGCAAAGAACTATCCATGGTATATGGTTTATAAAATTCGACCCGGCCGAACTTAGGTCGCCCTTGCTTCTTCATATTTCTTCACTTTTTCTTGGGTTTCTTTTCTCTCGATGCCCCTGACTGCAGTTGACATGACAACCTTTTGCTTTATTATCGTGGTAAAAGAATTTTAAAAATGTACTTTTATCTTAAGCACTACTTGCCGACTCATATATCTTTCGCGCTTTCAAGTGTGTACCCCAATTGATTGATAATAAAACCTTCTCCAGCTGTGCAACGTATGCAAACAATTTCTTTTAATCCTTTTTCCATTCCATTCCGTGCTCCAACATTGCCACTCTGCATAAGAGTATCGAAATTTCAAGCACTCACATGTGAGCTTACTCAATTCGACTCAAGACTCCTTGAAGATTTTAAGTAACTAAGAGAGAGAGAGGGTGCGTGAGGTTAAGCAGGATTGTTGAGGTTTTTCCATGCGATGGGAATTTATTTGTTTTAAGTTTTTCCATTAAGCAGTTAATACAGATTTTTATTTCAGGGGCTTACACTTATTTAAAAAGTCCCATTAAATTCTTTTAAACAAAATAGGGTCTTAAATTTGTAGAGAAATATGACACATAAAGGTCTCTAGTAATAGGGGGAAAGGATTCTTGCAAAATGTTAGACGAACAACCGATCCAAAGGACGAATATAGATTCAGATCATTACCTAGTTGCAACAAAGGTTCTCACTCATTTGAGCTTGGAGTGAAGTGGAGTGGATCTGACACAGCATGGAAGCTGGACATTTAAAAACCTGCAAACACAATCCATACTTGGGTACCAGAAGCCTCCTCCAAGAAACCCATGGTACGACCAAGAGTTTCGAAATGCTACTGTAGCCAAGAATGCGGCATACAGAGCAAACCTGCAATCAGCAGGAACGTGGCAGATGAAGAAGTGCTATCGTTGAGTATAGCAGGCGCATTTGTTATTTCGCTCCGCAAGTTTATTCTGTAACTCGTAATAGGTACTTATTGGGATGCCCAAAAAGTAATTGCGGATTTTTCATATAGTCGGCGTTGATAAATTTTTTCATAGCTTGTGACTCTGTAATTACATTCTTTCTTCTGTCAGTTATCAGCTGTTACTTTTAGCTTGCTTTAGAAAAAAAGTGTAAAAAAAGGATATTTGATTAAAGTTCATTCTAAGTTTTATTAAAAATGCATTTACTTTCTTTAAAAAAATCCGCAATTACTTTCTGGGCAACCCAATATTTTCTGAACTAAACTTTTAGCCACTCAAGGATAGCTACGATAGCATTAGACGGTTGATTATCTGAGTCTTTTTCCTATAGAGCGGCAGATCTAGAGCCCGGGAGTAGGCTTAGAAGGCACTCCAAAGTTCCAACGACTGCAGAAGTGGTATCAGGCCGTACCATAATGTCTGCTACTGAGACCTCGACTGGTGGAGTGGCTACGCCAGGCTCCACTAACCGACAAACGACTAATCATCAGGGGCTTTTGACGAAGACAACCCGGTTCCGAATTTAAAGATAAGGCCTAACTTATTATATCTTCGAATGCCTATAATTTGCCTAGGCCATCGGCTTTCTCTTGCAAACCAATACGCCCAGTAAGAGGATGAAATACTTATAGGCGCATCGCTCTCAGATTTATTGAGAGGCTTGGTGCGTATGATCCTAAAACTCTCACCGATAAAGAGAGAGGTTCCCTTAATTGGGATCGGAGATTCGCTGCACAGGCTACCCCAAAGACTACAAGTCTAGATGCGAAAAAGGCACCGCAGTCCACTCAAAGGATGCGATCACCTGGGGCCATCCCATGCCTAAAAGAACTTGGACCCATAGCAATATGTGTCCAAGAACCTTTGCAAATGTCGCTAAGAACGGCTTGGTGATGGTAGTAGTCCTCAAGGGAGAAGAACAAGGCTGGATACCTAGAAACAATTGGAAAGGGAATGCCAGTATATAATCCGATGTCCTTGCGGAATTGCCTGGGCCTCCCCCAGTTATTGTCGATGCAGCCTGTTATCGGAGCCGTTACAAACTAATCCTCTCGGTGATCAACGCTCAATTGAAATGTATGGTTGCGCCATAAAAAAAAATTGCGAGTTATTCCCAGGCTCAGCAATGGATTTTGTCAAGAAAAAAGATATTCCTTCACGGCCAATGACATACGCTGGGATACCAAGGATTGCCATTTGTAGGCCACCGTAGCGCAGAGGTTACCATGTCCACCTATGACGCTGAACGCATGGGTTCGAATCCTGGCGAGACCATCAGAAAATTTTCAGCGGTGATTTTCCCCTCCTAATGCTGGCAACATTTGTGAGGTACTATGCCATGTAAAACTTCTCTCCAAAGAAGTGTCGCACTGCGGCACATCGTTCGGACTCGGCTATAAAAAGGAGGCCCTTTATCATTGAGCTTTAACTCTTTGATATGTGAGAAGTGTGGCCCTGTTCCTTAGTGGAATGTTCATGGGTAAAATTTTAATTTTTTTTACCTAGGATTCCCTCGGATCCTGAATCCATACTTGCGAGACTAAGGGACTGTAATCTCAATCCTTCAACCGGATGATGACCGGAGACATGCAGTATTCGTTTTTAACTCCGGCTGAGGCCGGCGTGAACCCAGGGACTGAGATGTGTTTTAGAATGCCTGACCATAATACGGTCCTACAGGCAGAGATCCGGGCGATCACTGAATGCGTGAGGTGGTGTGGTGTTAACGCGAAGACGTAGAGTGTGAACATCTTTACGGACAGTAAAATTGCCACAAGGGCGATAACAACCAGGACGGTAAGGTCACGAACAGTCGTGCAGTGTAAGAAGGAGATTAACGCCTTCTCTGAGGATGGCAAAATCCGCATCGCTAGGGTGCCGGGCCATAACGGAGTAAGGGGGAATGAAAGGGCAGACGATTTGTCAGTAAAGACCAGAGGACTAACGTCATTAAACTTGGTGACCCGAAGCCTTTCGAGTCGAAGCAGTCCGAGTTGGGGGGTGGGAGACGAATGCGCATGCGCGCGGAACGGCGAAACAGTCGGTAGGACGGCGAAAATCCTATGGGGTAATCCGGATCATGAGAGGACGAGACTTTTACTGAAAGGAACCAAGAAGTAGGTTTTAGGACTACGAGCTCACTTATGTAAAATCGGTGCGGCAAGTGATAGCATGTGTAGGGCATGGGAGGAAGATGATGAGACGTTGGAGCATTTCCTTTATCATTGCCAGGCTTTCGCGTCTAACAATTACCGACACTTAGGTGGGTACACAATACCAGACATGAACGAACTTAGGGGCGTGGCATGGAAAACAATTAAGGGTTTTGTAAGCAGCACGGAATTCCTAAATTAGATTTTCTTCTTCAAAGTTACTTTTTTTGTATTTAGAGCGCACAACAAGCCGATAACTGGCTTAGGTGTATGTCCATAGTGGCATGGGGCGGATTAATATCCGCACCCTCTTTTCAACCAAACCTAACCCAACTCCGTCTGCCTCGCAAACCTAAACAAGCCTAAAGAAGTTGTATCTTACAGATTTAACAAGTTGAAACTGAAGGTGTATAGTAGCGGTGGGGTTGGGGTATAAGGAGACGACTCAACAGTTGTTGCTGAACACTTGTCTGAAGAACTATCGAACACATCGCTAAAGTCTGAAGGATTACAGAAAACTGGAAGTCCCCCTGGCACGATCGGAACAAGAAAGGAGCAGCCGTTGAAACGGGACCCGACAAACCCTGTATGGGTAGGTCATCCAATGGGATTGGGCTCAAGGTGTGCACCAGCGGAGAAGGACAGAACTCAAAAGGTGCTTCGACAGCAGCAGCTAGTGAAGCATCTAAGGATGAATCGTCCACACCGCAAGTTTCCAGCGTCCTGAGAGTGGTCATAACAAGATCTAACCAATCTTGTGAGGATGAACTCATGGAGGAATCAGAAGACGAGGCTAACGCAACAATGGTGGAAGTCCTGAATCTTAACTTAAATCTCCTTTGTATGTTCCTTACAGACTCAGAAACGGCTGAACCGATTTTCTTAAAATTTTCACTGATGATGCATTATGATCCCGTGGTGAAAATAGGGTACTAAATTTTTTGATATCTGAAGGGGGGGCGGACCCTCCCCCTTAACCTAATTTTCAGAAACGCCAGATCTCGGAGATGGATGGTGCGATTTAGCGAAATTTTGTGTGCTCTCATATATTACCCTAAAAATAAAAATTTGGTATCCAAATTTCGGATGGGGTACCTAGGGGGGCTGCCCCACCCTAAAACCTACCAAACATATATTTACACCAATCACGACAATATGGGACTCAAATGAAAGGTATTTAGGATAAGAAAACGTATCTGATATCCAATTGTCGGACCAAGTGTTAGGGGGACCACTCCAAGCCCCAAAACACCCCTAAATCGGACATATTTACCGACCATGGCAATATGGGACTCAAATGAAAGGTCTCTGCGAGTAGAATACGAATCTAATATCCAAATGTGGGATCACGTTTTGGGGATCCACCCCTTCCCTAAAACACCCCCCAAACAGGACTTATTTACTGACCATGATAATATGGGGCTTAAATAAAAGGTATTTGAATGTAGAATACGAATCTGATATCCAAATATGGGACCAAGTGTTTGGGGGGCCGCCTCTCACCAAAAACATCCCCCAAAGGGGACAAATTTACGACCATAGCAATATGGGGTTCAAATGAAAGGTCTTTGGGAGTAAAGCACGAATTTGATATCAATATTCGGCAAAAGTGTCTATGGGGCCACCCCCCACCCCCACAACACCACCCAAATAGTAAGTATTGAGCAAGAATTGATACCCATTTTCGGGACCAATTTTCTGGCGGTCTACCCGTTTTCCAAAATACCCCACAAACAGCAATTTTTTAGTGACCATCGCAATATGAGGCTCAAATTAAGGTATTTGGGAGTAAAATACGAATTTGATATCCAAATGTAGGACCATGTATTTAGGGCATCACCCCTTCCCCAAAGGGCTAAAATTTTATGACCATGCCAATGCGACTGGGAATTATTGGATGACCACAGCTCCTCGGATCATTGTTATATAAGTCTCAGCCTTGGAGAAAATACTACAGAAGTGGTCCCTCGGCTAAACAGAACAAGGGCGGATTGGGGTAAATTTCGGTACACATTCTGCACGACTATCCCTTCTAGACCAGAAATGTAAGTGGAAACTGCGGAGCATATAGACATAATGGTCAAGGGGATCACGAAGGCCCTGAATGACTCGCTTGTGTCAGCATGTCGTAGTGCAAAGCCAAGGGGAAAACAGCGACTACCATGATGGACCGCAGAACTGGTTGGTCTAAGAAAGGACTGCAGAAAACTCTTCAACAGGGCGAAAGCCACAAGGGCACTACATGATTGGGAGGTCTATAAGGCTAAGCAAAGAAAACACAAAAGCAAGCTGAGAAAACCCCAGAACAAATCTTGGGTGAAATTCCTCAGCTCCGTGTAGGATACATCTGAGGCCCCTAGGCTAAGGAAGATTCTGTTCTCGAAATCTTTTACGGTGGGGTTTATTCAGAAGTCAGAAAATATATGGACAATATCTAGTAAAAAAAACACTAGAACTACACGTTGATACACATTTCCCGGTAACAGCGAACAACGTGTCCCTAGAATAGGTTTTCACTGATAATGGAGGCCACCGTATCGCAGAGGACAGCATGTCCGCCAATGACGCAGAACGCCTAGGTTCGAATTCTAGCATGAAAATTAGAAATTTTTTCTGAGGTAGTTATCCCCTCCCAATGCTGGCGACGTTTCTGAGGTACTTTGCCATGTAAAATCTTCTCCCCAAAGAGGTGTCACTCTGCCGCACGCCGTTCGGACTCGGCTATAAAAAGGAGGTCCCTTATTATTGAGCTTAAAATTAAATCGGACAGCACTCATTGATTTGTGAAAAGTTTGCCACAATTCCTTAATGGAATGTTCATGGGCAATAATTTGCATTTTTTTTAATTCTTCGGAGGTGTTTGGGGAAATTGTGTCTGAGGCAACTCTTGCCATTGGCAAAAGTTAAGATTTTAAACTGCCTGTATATACTGCAGTCTCAGACCTTTAATGCTATATGTTGTTGTGGTCTGGTGGACGGCGCTTCAAAATTTCACCTATTGTTCAATAATCAAACGCGTGCAAATGATGGCTTGTTTGTGCATCACTACCACATTAAGGACGACAATATCCCATTACTTGCACCAGCTTTAATTCACTTCCTCTCATAAAGAAATTTAAATCAAATGTCAGCAGCAAAAAATCCTTAAAATACTCTTTAAACGTTTAAAAGTCCATTTGGCTGAGACACTACCATTCAAGGATCCTTTATTGGCTCAACTTAATTGTTTTTTTTTTATTTCAGCGTAGCAATTTTTTTTATCAGAAAATAAAATTTCTCACCTGATTGGCCTTCTTGGCGCAAACCAAATTTTTTTTTTTCTTTTGAAAACTTGGTGCAAAAATCGCTGCAAAAACGAATTTCTCTTAAACAAATGACAGAAAAAATAACATTGACAATTTTCATGCCCTGCTAAATGCATAGGCCCCCAAATAAAAAAAAATAGCATTGGACCATGGCAAGCGCACGAGGACTCCTCGCCATTGATTCTAGAAGACAAGGGGAAAAAAAAGTAAAACCAATTTTGATGGCATTGGCACAATTGCAGTGACAACTAAAGCGACAAATTCAACGCGAAAGTGGTGCACATTGGGGAATGTGCAGCTATGTTTTTTTCGTTGGCTAGAACATAAGTCCAACTCATATCCTCACTACGTAATTGGTTATCAGCAGAAGTCAGGACACTTGAAGGAGAAAAAAACTACAGAAAATCTACTGGGTGCGTGTCCCACACTGGCAAGAATAAGGGAATTTTTTGCGGGTCAGGATGGGAAAATGCCTTACGCATGGGACGAATGCGTATCTCGCCTTATGCCGGATTCCGTTATCAACGGAGAGCCGTGCCTTTATAAGTCGCCACTGTTGTATCCAGCATACAAAGTGGTCTGTATGAGGATGGCGATGTTTGATCACCTTTGCCCTTGTTTATGAGCACCAGCTTTTGTCTCTTCCATAGCTCCGGGAAAACACCTTCCAATAGACATCGGTTTAACATTTTCACAAGAAGTTCCGGTCTCTGTCTGATAACCCCGGCCGGTATTCCGTCAGGGCCAGGGGCATTTCTGCTCTGAAGGCTGCTCGATGCATTCCTTAGCTCCTCTATCACAAACGCGTTTATGTTGTCAGTGGAATCTTCATAAACTTGATCTTCTCTACTGTCGTGCCGGGGAAAGAGTGTGTGGACTATATTATCCATTGTTCTCCCGCCCATCACCGTTGTTGGGCTCAGTGTGCCGAGTTTTTCCATCACAATTTTGTATCCGAGGCGCCAAGGGTTTCGGTTTATATCTGGGAAGAATATCGCGACGCCCTTGGCAAGTTCAAGGAGACGAGGAAAGCGAAGAAAAGTTCCTGGGTGAAATTCTATGCGGAATTGGAAAGTACAAGTGAGGCATTTAGGTAACGCAAAGTTCTCTCAAAGGATCCTATTACGCCTAGCTCCCTGAGTGGAGAAGACGCGACTTACACCGAGAGTGGCCAGAAGACGGTGGAACTTTTGGTGGAAGCACATTTCCCAGGTGGCCAGGAAGAGGTCGGCGATCAAGATATCGCAATTCCTACATATGCTGCCTTAACAGATGACCTCATGAGGGACATCGTTGACGAGGAGAAGATAGTGTGGGCAGCCCACACTTTCCGTCCATTTAAGTCGACCGGGCCTGATGGAATTTTCCCGGTACTGCTGCGGGAATCCCTTGGAGTCACCCTGCCCTGGCTTGAGCGGATCTTCCGAGCGATCATGGCATGGTCCTACCAAGGACATGGAGGGAGGTCAAGGTGGTCTTTATCCCCAAAGAGTGAAATATAAACCACAGTACGACGAAGAATTATAGACCTTTTAGCCTGTCATCGTTTTAGCAGAAAACACTGGAAAGACTGATTGGTCTGAAGTTGAGAGGGGGGCTGACCCCGGGAAACTGCAATGAAATTACAACACGCATACCTCAAAGGCAGGTCGGTGGAGACGGCCCTTTACTAGGTGGTACAAGAGATCGAGAAATCTCTCCGACAAAAGGAGTACTCTTTGGCGGCCTTCTTGGATGTTGAGAGGGCCTTCAATAATTTGGAGACAGGATCGATAGTCGCCGCACTGGACCGTACGGGGATTCACCGTATAATCTCCCAGTGGACCAATAATATGCTTTTTGGAAGGATTATAAAGGCGAACCTGGGAGAACGTGTGGTCAGAAGGCGGGTTGCCAGAGTAACGCCCCAAGGGGGGCAATTCTCTCGTGATCAATGAAATTCTATTAGATCACGGTGGGGATGGCACGGGGATTATCGCTTGTGCGGACGACGTCGTGCTGCTGATCTGAGGCAAGTTTCTGTCGACGATCAGCGAGATCATAAAAGGGTCACTGAGGAGGTTGTCCGCGATGGCTAACAGAAATGGGTTGATGACCAACCCAGGGAAGACAGAGCTGGTGTTCTTCTCGCGTATGTTTTAGATACCAGACTCCCGTCCTTGGGGTCACCCTGCGGCAGGAGGTAAAATACCTTGGCATAGTCCTCGATTCTAAACTTTCCTGGAAGACGAACACCGAGGAAAGAATCCGTAAGGAACTGTGCGCTTTTTACTCTTGCAGGAGGATGTTCGGTAGGAAATTGAGGTAACTCCCAAGATAATTTATTGGATGTATAAGGCCATCGTGAGACCAGTACCGACCTATGGAGCACTGGTATGATAGAAGGCCGTAGAGCAGAGGACGCATGCGAGGAAGTTCGAGAAGGTCCAGAGACTGGCCTGCTTCGCACAGGGGCACTGCGATCCGTAACGCAGGCAGGTCTGGAAATGATGCTGGATATGCAGCCCACTGAGGCCTATATTCGGAACTGCGCCGCCAAGGTCTGAAAGCGATGCTGGATATGCTGGATATCCGTACAGATCTGAAAGCGATGCTAGGTATGCAGCCTATTGAGAAAGGGAGTTTGAGAAGGTCCAGAGACTAGCCTGAGTCTGGGTCGCAGGGACACTGAAATCCTCATCGCAGGCAGGTCTGAAAGCGATGCTGGATATGCAGCCCATTAAGACCTATATTCGGAACTGCGCCGCCAAGATAGCGCTTAGGCTGAGGGAGCATGGCATGCCGAAGGAGGATGGTCGCGGCCACAATTCGATTCTGGGTGTTATGGATGGGGAGGGCAGACAGAGGAGGATCTCCGACTACCTGTCACCAGTGCCGATGGGGTGACGGCATTCGCGATTCGTTTTCCTGGGGGGAATAAATGGAGGATGAATGTTGTACTTGAGGAGGATGAGACCTCGATCTACACTGATGGCACCAAGATGAAGTCAGCGATTGGACCCCCAAGGTCTACTCTGACGCACACAATATCGGTATGTCTCTGATACTGCCGGAAGAGTGTACCGTCTTTCAGGTGGAGGTCTGTTCCTTTGCAGTGGGTGCAAGGGAAATTCTGGTAAGGGATTTAGCGCCATTGAAACTCAGAATTTATGCGGACAATATGGCGGCGCTCAAGACCTTGGGAAATTCTGTTAAGGGATCTACCGCCCTCAAAACTCAGGATTTATGTGGACAGTATTGCGGCGCTCAAGACCTTGGGGTCGAATATGGTGGGGTTGAGATGCATGGCGGATTGTTTGAAGTCCCTGAATAGGCTCCGGGTCCACGATGTGACGCTAGACGTGAAGTGATTCCAGGAAATGAGAGGGCGTACGAATGCACTAGGAGGGGTTCGTCTGCGCCAGACGCACCAGTCACCGGCCTTGCCTACGTGCCATATGTCCAGCTACTGAACTCAGTAGGGGGGATGGCCAGAGCGGCGTCAGTGGCGAGATGGGACTCGATGGATGATTGCTGGACTGCAAAGGCGCTATGGCCGGTCATCGACCGGAGGAGGACGAGAGAGTTGCTGGCATTCGATAAGAGGTCGATGAGTACCTTAACTGGGGTCATAACCGGGCACTATGCCATAGACCACCAAGCGGCCCCCATGGCAATACCGCACAATGACTTCTATAGGAGTTGCCTCGATGAGGATGAGGAAGAGACTTTGAACACTTGCTGTGCTCATATCCCGATCTGCAGGGACGTAGGCTCTCCTTTCTGGGGAGCCGTTTCTTCGAGGCTCCTTTCTGGGTGAACTTGCGAACGTACCTCTGGTAGGTCCCCTGAGATTTGTTAAAGGAACAGGATGACTCCGAGGATGGGTGCCATAAGCTCCGGCGTACCTACATCCGAGCTTGTGTGGCGATGGGCGTTTCTTCACCCCCCGCTTGGGTTATTCATTCTCCCTGTTTCTCTTTTATTCGTGTATAACCTCTAGTCAGAGTTCTCACGTCTTCTTTCTCTTCCCTTTCTTCTCTTCTCTTCCCTTTCTTTCTAAGTTACCACAATGGGCCAAACTGACCACTCACCTTTGGTGGGCAACGCACTCAACCTAACCTAACCTATCCTCCCAATTTTCTTTCTTTCTCTTTTTAATTACGGCAGCGATTAACTTTTTTCCTCCTTGTATAGAGCGTGTTCTGTCTCAGCCGTGCTTCTGCGGAGAGCTCTGTCATGCAAGTAACTTCTCATTATTCTCATTAGATACGCCAGGATGTTAAAGTCCTCTCTAAGCGCTTGGAGGACGTCAGACCATCTGAGGCCATTGAATGCCTTCTTCACATCCAGTGTGGGCAAGAGGACAATCGGCCTGGAGTAGTGGTTCCTTTGCCTAGACGCCTACACTATCTCCACCACATCTCTGAGAGCTCCGATCGTGGACATTCCTGTCCGGAAGCCATGTTATCTCATTGAGAGTCCACTTCCCTCAACGATGGCGTCCTGGAGCTTTGGATTTATAAGTCGCTCCAAAAAGCTTGCCGGCGGTATCCAGCATATATGGTAGTCTATATGAGGATGGGGATGTTGGATCACCTTTGCCCTTGCTTATGAGCACCAGCTTTTGTCTCTTCCATACCTCCGGGAAAACTCCTTCCAATAGACACCATTATCAGAAGAAACTCCGGTCTGTTTCCAAGCCAGAAGACCTTAGCTGGAATTCCATCAGGGCTAGGGGCTTCCTGGTCTAAAGCCTGCGCTTTGCATTCCTCAGCTCTTCTATAGTAAAAGAGTTTATGTTGGAACTTCATTTTCTCAACGGTCGTATCGGTCGATCGTGGACATTCCTGTCCGGAAGCTATGTTGTCTCATTGCGAGTCCACTTCCCTCAACGATGGCGTCCTGGAGCTTTGGATTTATAAGTCGCTCCGAAAAGCTTGCCGGCGGTATCCAGCATATATGGTAGTCTGTATGATGGGGATGTTGGATCACCTTTGTCCTTGCTTATGAGCACCAGCTTTTGTCTCTTCCATACCTCCGGGAAAACTCCTTCCAATAGACAACATTTTCAGAAGAAATTCCGGTCTGTTTTCAGCTAACTGCCTGATGACCTTAGCCGGTATTCCATCAGGGCCAGGGGCTTTTCTGGTCTAAAGCCTACGCGCGGCATTCCTTAGCTCTTCGATAGTAAAAGAGTTTATGTTGGAATTTCATTTTCTCAACGGTCGTATCGGTCGATCGTGGACATTCCTGTCCGGAAGCCATGTTATCTCATTGAGAGTCCACTTCCCTCAACGATGGCGTCCTGGAGCTTTGGATTTATAAGTCGCTCCAAAAAGCTTGCCGGCGGTATACAGCATATATCTGTAGTCTGTATGAGGATGGGGATGTTGAATCACCTTTGTCCTTGCTTATGAGCACCAGCTTTTGTCTCTTCCATACCTCCGGGAAAACTCCTTCCAATAGACACCATTTTCAGAAGAAATTCCGGTCTGTTTTCAGCTATCTACCTGATGACCTTAGCCGGTATTCCATCAGGGCCAGGGGCTTTTCTTGTCTAAAGCCTACGGACGGCATTCCTTAGCTCTTCGATAGTAAAAGAGTTTATGTTGGAACTTCATTTTCTCAACGGTCGTGTTGGGGAAAGAGTGTGTGGGCTATATTATTCATTGTTCTCCCGTCCATCACCGCTGTTGAGCTTCGTGTGCCGAGTTTTTCCGTCACAATTTTGCATTCGAGGCCACAAGGGTTTCGCTTTATATCTGCTCTTTATTCCCCGACTTTTCTTTCTTCCTCCTTTCTATTACGACAGCGAGTAACTTTTTTGCCTCATTGTGTAGAGCGTGTTCGATCTCAGCCTTGCTTCCGCGGCGAGCTCTCGTATATCTACGTCTTAGTTTAATGCAGTTGCTACGTTGCTCAGCTATATCATCATTCCACCAGTGTACTGCGGTTCTATTTCCCCTCGACCTTTTAAGTCTTGGCATGGAGTTTTTGAGTCCGCTCTCTATGACGCCCATCACTCGTTCCACTATTGACGGAACGTCAAGTTCAATCTACTCTGACCGCTGGGTTTGCTGCTCAATTTCCGCGAGGAGTTTCGAGGTGTTGATGTTGTTCGCGTTCCACTTTCGTGAAATCATTCCCTCATTAGCTGTGTCCCTTGCTTTGTAACTTTCTAGTACACTTCACTCTGTTATCTTCGCAATGATTTCCTCGGACGCGAGGTTGACGTCCGGTATAATGCCATTGCACCCGGGTCGCTTAAAGGTTGGCACGTTTCCATAGTTCACAACGAGTAAAGCAGTTCTTGCGGCCATGTCTAGAACTCGTCTTCCTCTAGAGTTGGTCGTTGGCATTCCCCACTCTACCGCTTGAGAGTTGAAATCGCCAGCTACAATGTGATGGCCGTTTAATCTTCGCATTGTATCTTCGATCTCATCGAGTTTTGCCTCGAAGGCGTTGATACTGTCACTATGGATCAGATAGAAGCTATACAACGTGAAGTGATCTAGCTGCACCCAGTTGTATCCGTTTCCATTTCCGCTGCTTTTTGGTGATATGCCATTGCGGTATAGCATCCAGATAGCAGCTGTCTTTGTGGGATCCTCAGCCAGAGCTCTTGATCTCTTCCTCCATATTGCTCGCTTATAGCCACCACGTTGTTTTGTGACCACGACTATTGGCGATAGGAGATCATGTGCGAGTTCACATGTTGGCCTGCAGTAATCTTAGGTTTCCAATTCCCAATTTTTGTAAGACTGCATGGCGGCCGTCACTATTTATTCTTAAACTCCTTCCTACCCATTGTGCACCGGAAAACAATTATGAATGGCCAAAGAGGTTCAGGAGATTTTGGCTTTTAGCGACATATAAAAACATGATTTCCATGAAAATTGAAACTGTAATGGAAGCAAACATACAGCAACATGCAGGCAATCAAACATGCACATTAGACTCTATCGAAATGTGTGAAAAATGGCAAAAAGTTGAATGACACAACCAAGCAAGAAATGCTGTCATTTGGTTTATAAAACAATGTAATACTCATATCTGGTCTTACAAAGTAGGAGGTCACTCACTCTTGTCAACGATTTGATATCCGATTGTCTATCTGTTGGGAACCATTCTCCGGCCTGTATGAAAATATTGGGCTAAAACATGATAGAGATCTTGGTGCCACAGTTTTCTCCATACATCCTTATAAACCTGCAGGACCATCAATATGAATATGGTGGGCATTTCGCAGCATTCATATATAGCTTGCCATCGTAAGGGCTTTGGAGACATTAAGTCATTTTTTTGGCTAGATGGCTTTATTTCTTTTTTTTTTTTTTTTTTTTTGAGGCGTATGCATGACTAGTTGCTCGCAATGTCTTCATGCATTCGTATTACGAACATAAACGGATATGCACCACTCCTCCCCAAGCCGGCCAAAGCGTTTTGTTTTAGTATTCATAGCCGATGGTGTGGCTGTTATTGGCCGTGTGTGCATATCCGTGCCATGGATTCTTGGTCATTTCGTCGAAGCAATGCTAAAGTAAATCCATTTTTTGGATTCCCCATGGTTTTTTTTTCTTTTTTTTGGAGGCAATCAAAATTGCCTTATCGATTTTGTTGTTCATTTCCTTCTTTGAATTCACTTATGTTTTTATTTTTGCTGGAATTTTATAGTGCGCAAGCAATTAATTGCTTGCCCTTTGGCCTGAACAGCATTTGGTTGGTCATTTAGTGATGATGCAGATTTCATCTTACGGTAAAAGTTACGATAGAAATGTGGATTGAACATTTACATAACTCAGCTAGATCCATTTCGGAGATTTAAATCCAAAACTCTTCTTTGGCAAAGGCATACCCCACTCGACTGACCGAATTGCTTGAAGAAAGCATTTCTTATTCCGTTGATATAGTTGCGCTTCGTCTAGCCAATACCTCTACCATGAAAACTAATGCGAAATTCGTACTTGGGTACCAAAAGTCGCCTCAAAGGAGTGACAAGAGTGAGTGACTAGTAGTGACTAGAGATACAAACCCCGCAGTCATTAGTAGGGCGCCAGGCAAAGAAAAAGTAATCGGGAGAAACGGAGACGCACAGTGGGAGAAAATCTGAAAAAGCTATTAGCAAGTAAAAGCGTGCTAAGTTCGTCCGGGCCGAATCTTATATACCCTCCACCATGGATCGCATTTGTTGAGTTATTTTCCCGGCAACTCTTCTTAGGCAAAAAAGGATAAAAGAAAAGATTTGCTCTGATATTAGAGCGGTATCAAGATATGGTCTGGTTTGCACCATAATTATATTATATTGGAGACCTGTGTAAAATGTCAGCCAACTCGAATAAGAATTGCCCCCTTTGGGGGGCTCAAGATGTAAAATAGAGAAATAAATTTATATGGGAGCTATATCAGGCTATAGACCCATTCAGACCATAATAAACACGTATGTTGATGGTCATGAGAGGATCCGTCGTACAAAATTTCAGGCAAATCGAATAGTAATTGCGACCTCTAGAGGCTCAAGAAGTCAAGATTCCAGAGCGGTTTATATGGCAGCTATATCAGGTTATGAACCGATTTGAACCTTATTTGGCACAGTTGGTGAAAGTCATAATAAAATGCATCATTCAAAATTTTAGTCAAATCGGATAAGAATTGCGCCCTCTAGAGGCTCAAGAAGTCAAGACCCCAGATCGGTTTATATGACAACTATATCAGGATATGAACCAATTTGAACCTTATTTGGCACAGTTGGTGAAAGTAATAATAAGATGCATCATTCAAAATTTTAGTCAAATCGGATAAGAATTGCGCCCTCTAGAGGCTCAAGAAGTCAAGACCCCAGATCGGTTTATATGACAACTATATCAGGATATGTACCGATTTGAACCATACTTGGCACAGTTGGTGAAAGTCATAATAAAATATGTCATTCAAAATTTTAGCCAAATCGGATAAGAATTGCGCCCTCTAGAGGCTCAAGAAGTCAAGACCCCACATCGGTTTATATGGCAGCTATATCAGGTTATGAACCGGTTTGAACCTTATTTGGCACAGTTGGTGAAAGTCATAATAAAATATGTCATTCAAAATTTTAGCCAAATCGGATAAGAATTGCGCCCTCTAGAGGCTCAAGAAGTCAAGACCCCACATCGGTTTATATGGCACCTATATCAGCTTATGTACCGATTTGAACCATACTTATCACAATTGTTCGAAGTCATAGCGAAACACGTCGAGCAAAATTTCATTCCAATCGGATAAGAATTGCGCCCTCTAGAGGCTCAAGAAGTCAAGATCCCAGATCGGTTTATATGGCAGCTATATCAGGTTATGGACCGATTTGAACCTTATTTGGCACAGTTGGTGAAAGTCATAATAACATACGTCATTCAAAATTTTAGCCAAATCGGATAAGAATTGCGCCCTCTAAAGGCTCAAGATGTCAAGATCCCAGATCCGTTTATATGGCAGCTATATCAGGTTATGAACCGATTTGAACCTTATTTGGCACAGATGATGAAAGTCATAATAAAATAAGACATTCAAAATTTTAGCCTAATCGGATAAGAATTGCGCCCTCTAGAGGCTCAAGATGTCAAGATCCCAGATCGGTTTATATGGCAGCTATATCAGGTTATGTACCGATTTGAACCATACTTGGCACAGTTGTTGGATATCATAACAAAACACGTCGTGCAAATCGGATAAGAATTGCGCCCTCTAGAGGCTCAAGAAGTCAAGACCCAAGATCGGTTTATATGGCAGTTATATTAAAACATGGACCGATTTGAACCATACTTAGCACAGTTGTTGGAAGTCATAGCGAAACACGTCGTGCAAAATTTCATTCCAATCGGATAAGAATTGCGCCCTCTAGAGGCTCAAGAAGTCAAGACCTAAGATCGGTTTATATGGCAGCTATATCAAAACTTGGACCGATATGGCCCATTTACAATCCCAACCGACCTACACTAATAGGAAGTATTTCAGCAAAATTTCAAGCTGCTAGCTTTACTCCTTCGGAAGTTAGAGTGCTTTCGACAGACAGACGTCTGACACCCTAATGTCAAGAAATTCAATATAGACTGCGGCCACAGTGACCTTCCATTTTAGAGCCATACACAGAGAGGCGTGGCACCCCAGCCCAGCAATCCCTTTTGGGAAAGACAATATTCTGTCCATCAAAGACATTTGTACTTTTAGTCAATTTATACCCAGAAATACAGTACACAGAATGTCCTCGAAAAGCGGGGTATCCCAGCCCAAACAAACCAACGTCCAGCGAGTATATGATATTGGGTTGCCCAAAAAGTAATTGCGGATTTTTTAAAAGAAAGTAACTGTATTTATAATAAAACTTAGAATGAACTTTATTCAAATATACTTTTTTACAGTTTTTTTCTAAAGCAAGCTAAAAGTAAAAGCTGATAACTGACAGGAGAAAGAATGCAATTACAGAGTCACAAGCCGTTGAAAAAATTTGTTTCCATTGCGCCGCATAGCCGCGACAAATCGCCAGCCCACAGCATACGGTGCATAACTCTTAGTTTGAAGAACGGCAGTTTACCAACTCCCTCTTTCTCAGGGCGATCTTCCTTGCCGCACACTTAACACAAAGCTGCAAAGACAAACAAGAGAGCATGGAATTTAGCTCTAGGGGCTCTTTTCTTAATTCTTAATATCGGCACTGCCGTTATATCCTGTACCTTCTCGATTACTCTGCAAAGGGCACAGGTGCCCAGCAGCTACATTTTCAGCAGCTTTGTAGGGAAAGTTCGAGAGCATCAATAATACGCTAGACTCTAGATACTGCAATTTTATGAATCCCAAATTTGCCCATGAACATTCCATCAAGCAACTGGGGCAAATCGGACCCCACCGTAGTGCAGAGGTTATCATGTCCGTCTATGACGCTAAACGTTTGAGTTCGAATCCTGGCGAGAACACTCAAAGAGGTGCCGCACTGCGGCAAGCCGTTCGGACTCGGCCTTAAAAAGAAGGTCCCTTAAAACTTGAATCAGACAGCTCTCATTGGTTTGTGAGAAGTTTAACTTTGTTCCTGCTTGCCTCGGACATGCGTTGGAATCACAGGGGCACTGAGATCCGCATCGCAGGTAGTGTTACTGGATATGTAGCCCATAGGAGCTATCTATATTTGGAACTGTGCCGCTATTGTCGCGCTGAAGCTGAGCAAGCTCGGCATGCTGAATGAGGGTGGTTGCGGTTTCGATTCTGGGTGTTATGGATACGGAGGGTAGACTGAGGAGGATCTCCGACTACCTGGCACCAGTGCCGACTGGAGTGAGGGCATTCGCGTTTCGATTTCCTAAGAGGAACGAAAAGAGGGCGGATGGTGTACTTGAGGGTGATGAGACCTCGATCTACACAGATGGCTACAGGATGGAGTCAGTGTCTGGATTGGGGGTCTACTCTGACGCACTCAATATCTGGAGTGAGGGCATTCGCGTTTCGATTTCCTAAGAGGGACGAATGGACACCGGATGGTGTACTTGAGGAGGATGAGACCTCGATCTACACAGATGGCTCCCAGATGGTGTCAGGGTTTGGATTGGGGGTCTACTCTGATGCACTCAATATCAGTATATCTCTGAGACTGACGGACGAATGTACGGTCTTTCGGGCAGAGTTTTGTGCCATTGCAGTGGCCGCAAGAGAAATTCTAGTCAGGGGCTTACCGCTCTCGAGACTCAGAATTTATGTGGACAGTATGGCGGCGCTCAAGTCCTTGGGGTCAAGGATGGTGAGGTCGAGATGCGTGGCGGACTGTATGGAATCCCTGACGCTGATATGGGTCCCTGGGCATGAGAGGATTCCAGAAAATGAGAGGGCGGACGAGTGCGCCAGGATGGGTTCGTCTGCGCCGGGTGGACCAGCCATCGATCTTGCCTATGTGCCATTTGTCGAGCTACTGAACACAGTAGATGATGGCCGGGCTGCGTAGGCGCGTCATCGACCGGAGGAGGACGGGGGAGTTGCTGGCGTTCGATAAGAGGTCGATGAGTACTTCGACAGGGGTCATCACCGTACACTGTGCCATAGGCCGCATGGCGAAGCACATGGCCATTGCAGTGGCCGCAAGTGAAATTCTGTTAAGGGGCTTACCACTCTCAAAACTCAGAATTTATGTGGACAGAATGATGGCGCTCAAGGCCTTAGGGCCGAGGATGGTGAGATCGAGATGAGTGGCTATGTGGAATCCCTGGATAGGCTCCGGGCCCGCGATATGATGCTGACATGGGATCCTGGCCATGAGAGGATTCCAAGAAATGAGAGGGTGGACGAGTGCGATAGGAGGGGTTCGTCTGCGTCGGGCGAACCAGTCATCGGTCTTGTCTACTTGCCATTTGTCGAGCTACTCAACACAGTAGATGGGATGGCCAGGGCGGCGTCGGTGGCGAGTTGGAACTCGGTAGATGGTTGCCGGGCTGCGTAAGCGCTATGGCCGGTCATCGACCGGAGGAGAATAAGAGAATTGCTGGCGTTCGATAAGAGGTCGATGAGTACTTTGGCAGGGGTCATCAGCGGACACTGTGCCATAGGCCGCATGGCGGAGCACATGGCCATTGCAGTGGCCACAAGTGAAATTCTGATTAGGGGCTTACCGCCCTCGAAACTCAGAATTTATGTGGACAGAATGGTGGCGCTCAAGGCCTTAGAGCCGAGGATGGAGAGGTCGAGATAAGTGGCGGACTGTTTAGAATCCCTGGATAGGCTCCGGGCCCGCGATGTGATGCTGACATGGGTTCCTGGGCATGAGAGGATTGCAGGTAATGAGAGGACGGGCGACTGCGCCAGGAGGGTTTCGTCTGCGCCGGGTGGACCAGTCATCGATCTTGCCTACGTGCCATTTGTCGAACTTCTGAACACTGTAGATGACGGCCAGGGCGGCGTCGGTGGCGAGTTGGAGCTCGGTGGATGGTTGCCGGACTGCGAAGGCACTATGGCCGGTCATCGATCGAAGGAGGATGAGGGAGTTGCTGGCGTTCGATAAAACGCCAATGAGTACTTTGATAGGGGTCATCACCGTACACTGTGCCATAGGCCGCATGGCGACGTGCATGACCGCACAATGACTTTTGTAGGAGTTGCCTCGATGAGAATGAGGAAGACACCATTGAGCACTAGCTGTGTTCCTGTCCGGGTCTGCAGAGACGTAGGCTCTCCTTTCTGGGGAGCCGTTTCTTCTGTGATCTGGGTGATCTAGCAAATATACCTCTGGTATGTCTCCTGAGGTTTGTTGAGGGAACAGGATGGTTCCAACGGGGGGTGCCACAATCTATGGCGTAGGCAGATCCGCGCTTGTGTAGGGACGGGCGGTTCTTCACCTCCCGCTCGAATTCTACGTTCCTCCTGTCTTTTTCTTTTCTTCGTGTTTGACTTCTGGTACGATGTCTCACATTTTCTTGTTCTTCCCTCTCTCTCTCTAGGGTACCACAATGGGCCAAACTGGGCTCCGAGTGAACTCACCGTTGGTGGGCAACCCATTCAACCTAACCCTGTTCCTGTGGTATCACAATGGACAAAAAAGTCTTAGTGAATCTGATGGCAGGTTACCACTTAAAGCTAACCTAACCAAATGTCGATTATATTGGCCTTCGCCCATCCAGACAACTTCAATAAAGCCCCCATGAATAAGTTCCGTTGTAGAAAAGAGAAACGGGCAACCACCAAGATGAGGACGCCATTCGCGTAGATAATGATCTTGACTCTTCCCTCCTTGAAGAACCTGGGAATCTCATTGATAACCAAAACCCACAAAGCAAAATATAACACCTTTCTTTGCAAAGCTTTTCTGTTCACAATTTTCCTAGTTGAGCATACCGCTGGTGATGCCTTAATAAGCCTGCCTTTAACAGCGTATCGACCAATTTATAAGGAGAGAAAGGATACTCATGCCCCCGCTACGGACTAGCTAAGGCAATTCATTGTAATATCACTTCAACAACAGACCAAATCCTCTGGATGAAATCGAACACACAACACCCTCACTGGTACTGACTTATGCATGTTAAGTCACCATAGAAGTTGAATTTCCAATTCGCTGCACCATAGCCTTAAAAGGAAAATTCTTTCCCTTAAAATATGTTATTGTATATGGTTTTTATTTTTGCCTGCTGTTTTTGGTGGATTTGGAAAACTCATATCTCCCTGCCAATGAACAACAACCACCTAAAATCGCAACTGTAAACAAGTAAAAGCGTGCTAAGTTCGGCCGGGCCGAATCTTATATACCCTCCACCATGCATTTGTCGAGTTCTTTTCCCGGCATCTCTTCTTAGGCAAAAAAGGATATAAGAAAAGAGTTGCTCTGCTATTAAAACGATATCAAGATATGGTCCGGTTTGGACCACAATTAAATTATATGTTGGAGACCTGTGTAAAATTTCAGCCAATTCGTATAAGAATTGCGCCCATTGGGGCTCACGAAGTAAAATAGAGAGAACGATTTATATGGGATCTGTATCGGGCTATAGAACGATTCAGACCATAATAAACACGTTTGTTGATGGTCATGAGAGGATCCGTCGTACAAAATTTCAGGCTTATCGGATAATAATAATTGCGATTTCTAGGGGTCAAGAAGTCAAGATCCCAGATCGGTTTATATGGCAGCTATATCAGGTTATGAACCGATTTGAACCTTATTTGACACAGTTGTTGAAAGTAAAAATAAAATACGTCATGCAAAATTTCAGCCAAATCGGATAGGAATTGCGCCCTCTAGAAGCTCAAGAAGTCAAGATCCCAGATCTGTTTATATGACAGCTATATCAGGTTATGGACCGATTTCAACCATACTTGGCACAGTCGTTGGATATCATAACGAAATACTTGGTGCCAAAAATTCATTCCAATCGGATAAGAATTGCGCACTCTAGAGGCTCAAGAAGTCAAGACCCAAGATCGGTTTATATGGCAGCTATATCAGGTTATTGACCGATTTAAACCATACTTGGCACAGTTGTTGGGTATCATAACAAAACACGTCGTGCGAAATTCCATTTCAATCGAATAAGAATTGCGCACGCTAGAGGCTCAAGAAGTCAAGACCCAAGATCGGTTTATATGGCAGCTATATCAGGTTATGAACCGATTTGAATCGTACTTGGCACAGTTGTTGGATATCATATCAAAACACGTCGTGCGAAATTCCATTTCAATCGGATAAGAATTGCGCCCTCTAGAGGCTCAAGAAGTCAAGACCCAAGATCGGTTTATATGGCAGCTATATCAGGTTATGAACCGATTTGAACCATACTTGGCACAGTTATTGGATATCATAAAAAAACACGCCATACAAAATTTCATTCGAATCGGATAAGAATTGCGCACTCTAGAGGCTCAAGAAGTCAAGACCCAAGATCGGTTTATATGGCAGCAATATCAAAACATGGACCGATATGGCCCATTTACAATACCAACCGACCTACACTAATAAGAAGTATTTGTGCAAAATTTCAAGCGGCTAGCTTTACTCCTTCGGAAGTTAGCGTGCTTTCGACAGACAGACGGACGGACGGACGGACAGACGGACAGACGGACAGACGGACGGACATGGCTAGATCGACATAAAATGTCACGACGATCAAGAATATATATACTTTATGGGGTCTCAGACGAATATTTCGAGTAGTTACAAACAGAATGACGAAATTAGTATACCCCCCATCTTATGGTGGATGGTATAAAAAGATTCGTAAAACAAAATCTAAAACCTTAGATTTGTTTGTGATATATCAACTCCAAGCAGAATTGTTTAGAGCAAATAAAATTTCAACAATGCTCAACATGGACCATACATCCATCAAACTGAGCACAATAGCATCGTTCAACATTCATGGCAGGGCATCCAGCCAGGCATTCTATGAGGCATTCAATTTACGTTCAACAAATTTTTTGTTTAATTTGAATAAATTGTTATTGGTTTTGTTGGATATACTCCTTTAGATAGTCGAATGTGTTCTCCTCACAGTCATGGTTTTTTTTTCGTTTTTTTTTTTCAATTATCAAAATGGTGTTGAAATTCACAACCAAAAGTTAGAGGCTTTGATTTAATTTTTTTTTGCATTTTTTTTACAATGTCTAAATTCATTCAGCTGTCTGGTGCAACGTGTGAATTTTTTAGCACCATTTCTAAACAGATTTGGTAAAACAGAATAAAATGGAATTTTAAATTGACAATCTGGCTATGTATAGCAAAAGTGTAGACGAGTATACAAACAAGCAAACATTAAATAATTCCAAATAAATATTGCATGGGGAAATATATTGATATTGAAATTTTGGACAAAACCATTTTTTGCAATTTGTATAGCCGTCAACGAAAAATAAGGGCATAAAGAGACCGAAAGGAGTACGAAAATACCACAACAATAAATTAAACATCAAGTTAATGGCTTTGGTACAGATATGTTCACCTTTTGCAGAGACAAAAGGGGAAATCTGGTAAAAGACATATTGGGTTGCCCAAAAAGAAATTGCGGATTTTTCATATAGTCGGCGTTGACAAATTTCTTCACAGCTTGTGACTCTGTAATTGCATTCTTTCTTCTGTCAGTTATCAGCTGTTACTTTTAGCTTGCTTTAGTAAAAAAGTGTAAAAAATGTTTAAAAAATCCGCAATTACTTTTTGGGCAACCCCAATAGATAATGGACCAAGGAATGAGGAAATAATGAATAAGAATAATGGCGGCGTTGAGGATACCATAGAACCAGTCCCTGACGATGGTATAGAATGTGGTAAGGTTAGGTAAGAATGTGGCATAGGCTTGGTAAGGTTAGACTGAAAAGAGGGTGCGGGATATTAATACACCCCATACCACTATGGACATACACCTAAGCCAGTAATCGGCTTGTTTGCGCTCTAAAAACTAACAAGTAAAATGGGCCTTTAGAAGGCTGGGGGCGAACTAGGCATCTCTCCGGTTTATCGGTCTCTTCCTCATTCGTTAGGCTGAAGATTGATTGTGCGCTTGAAGCATTACTCTCGACTACAGGTGCCAAGTCATCCACACTTATAGAGGGGGAGGACAACATACCACAGTCTGATGCCACCACCGCAGCTGTTGAATCTTTGGCGTCTATTTTGACTCCTGAAAGGCTTTAAAATTTTCCGCGATACGGATTTTCTTTTTCTTCGAGGAACAAAATGACCACAGAAGTAGTTCCTGATAGTGGAATAAAATGGGTACCACCTAGTACGAACGTGGTCCGCATAGCGGTAACCCGACTGAAAAACAACAAACCAGCAGGTGCCGATGGGTTGTCAACTGAATTATTTAAGGCCGTAGACGAGACTTAGTGAGATAGAACCAAAAAAAAAAGTAAAAAGTATGTCGTGTGAGAACGGGTAGAGAGATATCTTTGAAATTTGGAATGATTAGAACTAAGGGGCTAGGCCTGCCAAAAGGCGCCCGAACAATCTTAGACCTTGCAATGTTTTACACGATATCGGTAGTTCAGTTCCAACCATTGCAAATTTGTAAGAGAAATCTCTATTCGTTCTTATACAACATAACCACCGTAGCGCTGAGGTTAGCATGTCCGCCTATGACGCTGAACGCCTGGGTTCGAATCCTGGCGATACCATCAGAAAAAAAAAAACACTTTTTCAGCGGTGGTTTTCCCCTCCTAATGCTGGCAACATATGTGAGGTACTTTGCCATGTAAAACTTCTTTCCAAAGAGGTGTCGCACTGCGGCACGCCGTTCGGACTCGGCTATAAAAAGGAGGCCCCTTATCGTTGAGCTTAAATCTGATTCGGACTGCACTCATTGATATGTGAGAAGTTTGCCCCTGTTCCTTAGTGGAATGTTCATGGGCAAAATTTGCAATTTGTAATTTACAACATATTATACCCTCCACCATAGGATGGGGGGTATACTAATTTCGTCATTCTGTTTGTAACTAGTCGAAATATTCGTCTGAGACCCCATAAAGTATATATATTCTTGATCGTCGTGAAATTTTATGTCGATCTAGCCATGTCCGTCCGTCTGTCCGTCCGTCCGTCCGTCTGTCTGTCGAAAGCACGCTAACTTCCGAAGGAGTAAAGCTAGCCTCTTGAAATTTTGCACAAATACTTCTTATTAGTGTAGGTCGGTTGGTATTGTAAATGGGCCATATCGGTCCATGTTTTGATATAGCTGCCATATAAACCGATCTTGGGTCTTGACTTCTTGAGCCTCTAGAGTGCGCAATTCTTATCCGATTAAAATGAAATTTTGCACGACGTGTTTTCTTATGATATCCAACAACTGTGCCAAGTATGGTTCAAATCGGTTTATATCCTAATATAGCTGCCATATAAACCGATCTTGGGTCTTGAGTTCTTGAGCCTCTAGAGTGCGTAATTCTTATCCGATTGGAATGAAATTTTGCACGACGTGTTTTGTTATTATATCCAACAACTGTGCCAAGTATGGTTCAAATCGGTCCATAACCTGATATAGCTGCTATATAAACCGATCTGGGGTCTTGACTTCTTGAGCCTCTAGAGTGCGCAATTCTTATCCGATTGGAATGAAATTTTGAACGACGTGTTTTGTTATGATATCCAACAACTGTGCCAAGTATGGTTCAAATCGGTTTATATCCTAATATAGCTGCCATATAAACCGATCTTGGGTCTTGAGTTCTTGAGCCTTTAGAGTGCGCAATTCTTATCCGATTGGAACGAAATGTTGCACGACGTGTTTTGTTATGATATCCAACAACTGTGCCAAGTATGGTTCAAATCGGTCCATAACCTGATATAGCTGCCATATAAACCGATCTTAGGTCTTGACTTCTTGAGCCTCTAGAGTGCGCAATTCTTATCCGATTGGAACGAAATGTTGCACGACGTGTTTTGTTATGATATCCAACAACTGTGCTAAGTATGGTTCAAATCGGTCAATAACCCGATATAGCTGCCATATAAACCGATCTGGGGTCTTGACTTCTTGAGCCTCTAGAGTGCGCAATTCTTATCCGATTGGAATGAAATTTTGCACGACGTGTTTTGTTATGAAATCCAACAACTGTACCAAGTATAGATCAAATCGGTTCATAACCTGATATAGCTGCCATATAAACCGATCTGGGCCTCTAGACTTCTTGAGCCTCTAGAGTGCGCAATTCTTATCCGATTGGAATGAAATTTTGCACGACGTGTTTTGTTATGATATCCAACAACTGTGCCAAGTATGGTTCAAATCGGTTCATAACCTGATATAGCTTCTATATAAACCGATCTTGGGTCTTGACTTCTTGAGCCTCTAGAGTGCGCAATTCTTATCCGATTGGAATGAAATTTTGCACGACGTGTTTTGTTATGTTATATCCAACAACTGTGCCAAGTATGGTTCAAATCGGTTCATAACCTGATATAGCTGCCATATAAACCGATCTGCGGTCTTGACTTCTTGAGCCTCTAGAGGTCGCGATTTGCCTGAAATTTTGTACGACGGATTCTCTCATGACCATCAACATACGTGTTTATTATGGTCTGAATCGGTCTATAGCCCGATACAGCTCACATATAAATCGATCTCTCTATTTTACTTCATGAGCCCCCAAAGGGCGTAATTCTTATTCGAATTGGCTGACATTTTGCACAGGTCTCCAACATATAATTTAATTGTGGTCCAAACCGGACCATATCTTGATATCGCTCTAATAGAAGAGCAAATCTTTTCTTATATCCTTTTTTTGCCTAAGAAGAGATGCCGGAAAAAGAACTCGACAGATGCGATCCCTGGTGGAGGGTATATAAGATTCGGCCCGGCCGTACTTAGGACACTTTTACTTGTTTTTACTAGTTTTTTTTTTCGATTTTCTCCCACTGTGTGACACCCTGATGAGGCGTATGCATAACCTGGTCTGCGCAATCCAGCTAAAAGAACGCATACCCAATGATGGCAACCTCAGAATATTATGTCCCTATCGCATATCAGATGCTCTAACGTTCTGAGTGAGTCTGGTTCTTAAAAACTTAGTAAGTAAGCCAGTTGATGAGCTCGCTTCATACCATTTTAATGAACAAGCACCTACTCCAATTGCCCTACTGTACAATGAAATAACACTCCCCAACAGGTTCCTGTTTCATAAAATGGGAATTCTCTTTTATCCTTCAGCTTTTAACAACAAATACAATCATTTGATTTTAATCATTCACAAAATTTCCGATTTATCAACGTTGACACCGCCCAACAAAAGTGACTCTAATAAACCATTTGCATAGTACATAGATGCCAATAATTGGAGACACGTTTTTAAATGAACACCTCCAAAGTGTTCATTTGCAAGTTGTGAAGTGATGGCAGAACCAAAAGCAACACCACGGAAACTGTCAAGCACCTGATATGAAAACAAAATGGAAATATTTGCAGCTTAAATGCTAAATGCTGCCATTGCTGCTGTTGCTGCTGCTGCTGATGATGATGATTAAAGCGCGTTTTTTTTATTTATTCATCAGCCATTAGGAATATTACAATGCCAGCTGGTGTGCCCAATGCAATGCAGGTGCGGTTCGTGTTGGTTGTTGTGGTCTAATCAATGTACCACAATATCTACCTGTTTCAGGGTACTAGGTGATGCTTTTGTTTTTCTTTATCATTATTTAGAAATGGAGGACAAAAAACATCAAATCAAAACATAAACGTTAACATCAGCGACAACACCCAATATCAATGGGGGGGGGGGGGGAAATTCATGTTAGCCAAGTACGGTTATAGGGTAACTAAATAAGGAGGTCAGGATAGCACAGAAGTAAGCAGAAATTTTGTATGATGTTCTCGCCAGGACTCGAGTCCAGGCGTTCAGCGTCACAGGCGGACATGATAACCGCTGCGCCAAGGTGACTATCTACGATTTTGAATTTGGTTTTATATATTTTATTTGCTTGATGGATTCTTGAAGCTAGAAAGTTAGTGGTGTGCTTCAGGAGCACGGTCGCTGAGTCGGTTTACGAGCGGGCGCACCCTAAACCTCGGTTGGGCACTGGAGTTCGCTAGCTGGTAGGTGACACGGAGGCACACCCTAATACTCGGTAGGTCAGGCAATAGGTGGCTCAGAGGCACACCCAAATATACGGCTGGGAACTTATTGGTTACTAAGAGGCACACCCTAATACACGGCACTGTTTGGGTAACGGCGCGAGAAAGCCGAAGATCACACCGTTGCGTAGCGAGACATTCGGGCACGATAAACAAAAGAGGTCGCACCCTAATATGTGCCACAATACGGGTGTTGGTGGCTAGGAGGCACACCCTAGTACACGGCATGGTTGGGGTTCACTGGAGATCGGCACGAAGATCTCCAGTGAACCCCAACCACTCCTGCGCGGTGGCAAGAGAGCGGCAAGGAGGCACAACCTAATATGCGGTACGATACGTGGTTTAGTGGCTTGAAGGCACACCCTAATACACTGCACTGTTCGGGTTCACTAGGGAACGGCATAGGGAGCAGGGCGAGGGCACTCGGTTTATAAAAGTCAGGGTTTCGTGCGCGGTGGCAAGAAAGCGGCAAGGAGGCACACAATAATATCTGGTACGATACGCAGTTTATTGGCTAGAAGGCACACCCTAATACACGGCACTGTTCGGGTTAACTGTTATAACGGCACGGGGAGAAGGCCGAAGGCACTCCGTTAAAATAAAGCAGGGTATCGGGCGCGATGACAATAAAATGGCAAGAGAGTGGCCCACCCTAATATACGGCACTATTCACTTGCGGCCATGAATCTAAGAGGCAAGAGAATACTCTATTTACACTTGGCGCTGGGCGACCAAGTACACGGCACTGTTTGGGTTCACTAGGGAACGGCATAGGGAGCAGGGCGAGGGCACTCGGTTTATAAAAGTCGGGGTTTCAGCGCGGTGGCAAGAGAGCGGCAAGGAGCACACCCTAATATGTGGTACGATACGCGTTTTAGTGGCTTAAAGGCACACCCTAATACACGGCACTGTTTGGGTTCACTAGGGAACGCCATTGGGGAGCAGGGCGAGGGCACTCGGTTTATAAAAAGCGGGGTTTCAGCGCGGTGGCAAGAGAGTGACAATTAGTCACACCCTTATATGCGGTATGATACGCAGTTTGTTGGCTAGAAGGCACACCCTAATACACGGCACTGTTCGGGTTCACTAGGGAACGCCATTGGGGAGCAGGGCGAGGGCACTCGGTTTATAAAAAGCAGAGCTTCAACGCGGTGGCAAGAGAGGGAAGGAGGCACACCCTAATATGCGGTACGATACGCGGTTTGGTGGCTTTAAGGCACACCCTAATACACGGCACTGTTCGGGTTAACTGTTATAACGGCACGGGGAGAAGGCCGAAGGCACTCCGTTAAAATAAAGCAGGGTATCGGGCGCGATGACAATAAAATGGCAAGAGAGTGGCCCACCCTAATATACGGCACTATTCACTTGCGGCCATGAATCTAAGAGGCAAGAGAATACTCTATTTACACTTGGCGCTGGGCGACAAATGGACACACCCTGATATGTTTGACCCAGTAATGCATTTTAAGATCACTCTACTAACTACGTCTGCACGGCTTCGGATTCTTTGGTTGACTTTCTCGAGTACTCGTTACGACTCCCTTTTATAAGCGTCTATCCTGCGCAATATAAGCCGATCTCCTTTTTTAACTCTTAAGCCTCTAGAGGGCGCAATTCTTATTCGATTTGGCTGTAGTTTTCTTCCATGACTTTTACTACGTTCACCGATTTTCAGATTTAGATAAAGCCCGAAAGACAACGAATCATAGATGGTCACAAAGGGGTTTATGAACAATCCAAAATAATTTTGCTTAGTTTAGACTTAAAGAGGTATACTGCTTTGCTGCCGCTGGCTAGAATAGACGTCTCAGTCATAGTGTACGTCATGACGAGTCACTATCTGATCGGAAAACATACATCCTTCTCCTGTGCCTGTGGTATCACAATGGACGAAAACGTCTAAGTGAGCCGGATGGCACTTAAACTTAATCTAGATAAAGCTCTCATATAAATGTTCATCAGATTTTGGCTAATACTGCATTTATTGGGTCATTTGTTTACCAATACTCACAAAGTTTGACACAAAGATTTCTCTTATGGCTCTTCAGATGATTGGTAAATTCAATAGAAATCCATTCAGATTTCGATATAGCACTCATAGATATATATCGTCCGATTTTCACTTTAATAGCCTTTGCAAGCGCATTTATTGACCGATCTTATTAAAATTTTATACAACGCATTCCTCTATGACTTCCATAAAATGTACGGAATTTGGTCGAAATTCTTCATACCAAATTTAAGCAGACTTTAATTTCGAAGACTAAGGTTGTAAGGTATCAAAATGTCGGCTTTGCTTGACTTTTGTTTTTCCTTTTTTCTTTTTAGTTCATTTCTTCTAAATAAAATCCTTATTTGATAACCCTTTATGACTTTAAAATCTACAACACTGTCAACGCAATAACAATAACAATTGAAGATGGGCTGACAAAGCCCCAAAAAGTAGGCAACAATAATATAAAAACACAAGCACGTCTTTAAACACGACGTGTTATTAATGTTTCAAAACAGTTCAATGGAAACACTTACCAACCGTACTCACACACCAAATGTAAGATATAAAACGAGCATGCACACACACACACACTCACCCTCAACAAATGTCAAATATAAAGCGGGTACAGGTAAACGTTACTCATTGTTAGGTGTTACCATTGAACATTGGCTAAGCAGAAAGAGAGAGAGAGAGACAGCGGGAGTGAGAGTGTGAGAGATGGAGAGAAAGAGAGTGGTGCTAGATGACTAGATGTAGGAAATCAACAACAAATATGCTGACTTCATTTAAAAATTGCTGTTGTTGCAATTGTGTGTGTGTAAGAGTGTGTGTTTATTTTTAATAATTCTCCACTTTTATTGCCCTACGACTATAAACATGGAAAAAAAGATGGTGATGATGTTTATGTTGTTGCTGTGTCGTATTAAGGCCTTCATTATGACTAGGCTTCTTAGGCTTGTCCTTAAGTAAATACACACAGTCAAACCCACACATACACAGGTAGACCAAAACACTTGAAGCTTCTTGCAATACCTTGGAACAAATAAATAGGCAAACAGCAATTGTAAATGCCAAGATAAGTGGTCATATTGCAAGAAGAGTACTCAAAGATTTCCCATGAAAAGCTGATGTTTGTTCATTTTGTTGTTCACTTTTTCCTTCTTTTTTTTCCTTAGTGCCTCATTTATTGTATGGATGTTCAATGTTGACTTATTGGCTGCCATAGCCTTAGCCAGCCCATGAAATAATTACGCATTTGTTTTTTGTTTTCCTTATCCAGATACTGCTATAGGTGTGGGTGGAGATGGCGTTTGGGAATGGTGCTGATTGATTGGCTAGTGATTATGTAGAATTTTCACTAAAACTGTATTAATCATTTTGCAGGAGGACATGTGTCAGACCATGCCAGCATGGCCACGCCGTGATGGGAGGTCTTCTTTGGATTTATTTTTTTGAATTCACATCGTAAATCAGAATTCTGATTGATTATTTAATGATAAGTGATAATGATGTTATATTTATTATGTTGTCTCCCACCTGTCAATGGGATTGTAGGGTCTTAGAGCTGCAAGATAGTCATAACTCAAAATTTAATAAATTTGGGGGTGACGGAAAATGTTGAAAACATAATTGGCAATTATGGTATAGCATAAAAACTGCTAAGTATGAACTATAGTGGGGCAAAGCTGAACTATTGATACCCTACACCAAATTGAATGGAGTCCAAATTACTTACTAACTGAAATTGGCTATGGCAGAACATTTGTACCATTAACCGAACGTAGAATAGCGTTTCAAGCCTCTCGATTTCCTGCGTTGTTTTTAAAATCTCTGACTTGATCTTATCAACAGACTCTTGGGCGTACTGGTTTGCGTGTACCACCGAGATCACCGTCAAAAGACTTCTTCGCTGGGTGCTTCTCTTCATGCATTCTGAAAACATGATCTACCCAACCCAACAGTTGTGTTTTAATGCGTCTAACTATGATACCGTCGTCATACAGCTTCGGCTCATGACGCCGATATTCTTCATTGACGTAAACTGGTCTATACAAAGGGTAATTTTTTAGGCATTATTGTTTTGGCAACACTGTTTTAAACAGCTCACTCACGTTTCGTGTTTTGTTTCATTGGTTTAATTATAGACCAAACTGAATATGATCCAGTTTGGTCTATAATTTAACTATGAATTGCAAATTGTTGAATTTTATTATGAAAATGAGTGCTCTATTAAGAAAGATCATCACATGCTTCTTCCATTTTACGACGAAGCTCATTTTTGGCTCAGGGGACACGTTAATATGTAGAATTGTCGATTTCGGAGTGAAGATCAGCCACAAGTATTGCAAGAGCTACCAATGCATCCAGAAAAAGTCACAGTTTGGGGTGGTTTATGGGCTGGTGGCGTCATTGGACCGTACTTCTTCAAAGATGATGCGAACAGTAACGTGACTGTTAATGGTGAGCACTAGCGCGAGATGATATCCAACTTTTTTTTTGCCCAAAATGCAAGAGCTTGTCTTGCATGACAAGTGGTTTTAACAAGACGGTGCCACATGCCACACAGCACGCGTTACAATGGATTTATTGAAAAGCGATTTCGGTGAACATTTTACTTCACGTTCGGGACCGGTCAATTGGCCACTTAGATCGTAAGATTTAACGCCTTTAGACTATTTTTTGAGGAGCTTTGTTAAAGCTCATGTCTATACAGACAAGCCCGCTTCAATTGACGCATAGGAAGACAATATTGAAGCATTTATTCGTGACATACCGGCCGAAATGTTGGAAAGATTATGCCAAAATTGGACCATTTATTTGCATTAAATAATTTTGAAACATTAAATTATTTTTTCTAAAGCAAGCTAAAAGTAACAGCTGATAACTGACAGAAGAAAGAATGCAATTACAGAGTCACAAGCTGTGAAAAAATTTGTCAACGCCGACTATATGAAAAATCCGCAATTACTTTTTGGGCAACCCAATATATGGACCATACTATCTATTCGTATAAAGAATTCATGCATTTTTTTTTTATTTTATGCGTTTTTTTCTAAAAACATTCCTAAAGCTTTTAAAAAATCACCCTTCATCAGGAATAATGGCACAGTACCTTTTACCATATCATCCATATAATTCGGAGTAAAACTATTCCCAGTATTTCAATTGTGTCTAGCGTAATGTCATAGACCTTTGTCTTGTGTCTAGCGTAATCTCATAGACCTCTGCCTGAACGGCCGTACATTCGTCCGGCAATCACAGCTACGTACCGACATTGTTGATCATCATCGTAAACCTTGGCGGCGAAGTTTCGAATATAGGCCTCAATGAGCTGCATATTCAGCATTGCTTGCAGATCTGCGGTGTGAATCTCAGTGCCCCAGTGACTCCAACGCCAACCAGTCTCTGGACCTTCTCGAACTCCCTCTTACGAGTCTTCTCATTCACGTGCCCCCTACGGCAATACTGACCTCTCAATGGCCGTATACATGCAATAAATCATGTTGTGGGTCATTCCCCTCAATCGAAAATTCTCCTTACAGCTTCTTTCCTCTGTATTCCTCCTCTAGGACAACTTTGAGTCGAGAACTATGCCTAGATAATTAGTCATGACCTTAAATTGGCAGATCGGTGGATAGCTGTCATTACGTCCAAGTATGATTCAATCTCTACCACAACATACGTGGCTCGAATGTCGAAAAACAACTCAATGTTTTAAATTTCTGCGAAACTGGGTAATAAACACTCCTATTATGAATCTGCTTGGGGTGCAAAATGCGCGGATATTAATTTGGACATTGTCCATAGTGGCATGGGGCAGATATTGCACATATATAACTAAGCCATTAATCAGCTTGCTGTGCTCTTTCAATACTTAAAATCTAAGTCAGGAATTCCATGCTGCTTACGAAATCCCTAATCCTTTTCCATACCACTGCCCTAAGTTGGTTCATGTCTGGTATTGTTTCCCCACCTCTGTGTCATTGAGCTTAAAATTGAATCGCAAAGCACCACTTGACATGAAAGAAGTATCCCCTCTATTCGGTAATGAAATTTTCATGGGCAAAGTTGCATTGCCATTTAGACCGATATTTAGATTTAGGGTCTCCGATCCGTTTTCGTCTCGTATTTACATAATAGGCCATTTAGTCACTAAATCACAGTGTGCAGAAACACAACCGTTGCCACTGCGCTCTTTATACCCACCACCTTAGGATGGGTGCATACTAGTCTAGTCATTCCGTTTGTAACACCTCGAGATATTCGTCTAAGATCCCATAAAGTAATGGGTTGCCCAAAAAGTAATTGCTGATTTTTTAAAAGAAAGTAAATTCATTTTTAATAAAACTTAGAATGAACTTTAATCAAATATACTCTATACTGATAACTGACAGAAGAAAGAATACAATTACAGAGTCACAAGCTGTGAAAAAATTTGTCAACGCCAACTATATGAAAAATCTGCAATTACTTTTTGGGCAACCCAATATACATATTATTGATCGTTTCGACGTTCTGATGCGAAATAGCCATGTCCGGCAGTCCGTCTGTCGAAATTACCATAGCGGGTGAACGCGTAAAGCAAATTTTGCACAGATACTTAACATTAATGTAGGTTGTTGGGGATTTCAAATGGGCCATATTGGTTCAGATTTAGATGTAGCTCCCATATAAACCGATTTCCAGATTTGACTTCTTCAGCCCCAGGAAGGCGAAATTTTTGTCTGAAATTTGAAATTTTGCATGTAGGGTTCTGTAATCACTTCCAATAACTGTGCCAAGTACGATCCGAATCGGTCTATAACCTGATATAGCTCCCATATAAACTGATCTCCCCTTTTGACTGCTAGAGCCCTTACAAGCCGTAATTTTTGGACGATTTGACCGAAATTTTATGTGTAATGTTCTGTTATGACTTCAAAAACTGTGCCAAGTACGGTCTAAATCGGTTTATGACCTGATATAGGTTGCCCAAAAAGTAATTGCGGATTTTTCATATAGTCGGCGTTGACAAATTTTTTCACAGCCTGGGACTCTGTAATTGCATTCTTTCTTCTGTCAGTTATCAGCAGTTTAGAAAAAATGTATAAAAAAGTATATTTGATTAAAGTTTATTCTAAGTTTTATTAAAAATGCATTTACTTTCTTTTAAAAAATCCGCAATTACTTTTTGGGCAACCCAATAGCTCCCATATGAACCTATCTCCCCATTTGACTTCTTGAGAACTTACAACCCGCAATTTTTGTCCGATTTGGCTGAAATTTTCCATGCGGTGTTCTATTACGACGTCCAACAACTGTGCCAAATACGGTCCAAATCAGTCTATAACCTGATATAGCTGCCATATAAACCGATCACCCGATCACACGCTCGTTCTGTTATGACCTTTAACAACTGTGCCAAGTACGGTCAAAAACCCTAAAATCATGCTCTTCAACCAAATTTATTTTGTATAAAATTTTCCATGGTGGTGGGTTCCAAAGATTCGGCCCGGCCGAACTAAGCACGCTTTTACTTGTTAAGGCTGGTCATGAGTCGGTATTGTGAGCTGACAAAATAGTAAGACGTGTGGCATGGTCCACAATCAGAACGGCTAGAAGCCCAAAGTAGTTCATCACCGACCGACGGATCCTGTGGTACTACCAAATGTGACTTGTTTCGACTTGTTCGCACCCTAACGCTAATTCGTTCGCATACTAACGCGATTCTTTTCTATTGGGTTGCCCAAAAAGTAATTGCGAATTTTTCATATAGTCGGCGTTGACAAATTTTTTCACAGCTTGTGACTCTGTAATTGCATTCTTTCTTCTGTCAGTTATCAGCTGTTACTTTTAGCTTGCTTTAGAAAAAAAGTATAAAAAAGTATATTTGATTAAAGTTCATTCTGTTTTATTAAAAATGCATTTACTTTCTTTTAAAAAATCCGCAATTACTTTTTAGGCAACCCAATACTTGTTTGCACTCTAACGTTCGCACACTAACGACTTGTTCGCTCCCTTCTGCGACTCGTTTCGACTTGTTCGCACCCTAATGCGACTTTTCCACACCCTAACGCGACTTGTTTCGTCTTGTTCGCAACCCAACGCGACTCGTTTCGACTTGTTCGCACCCTAACGCGACTTGGTTCGACATATTCGCACCCTAACACAACTTCTTCCGACTTGTTTGCACCCTAAAGCAACTCCTTTCGACTTATTCGCACGCTAACGCTTATTCGTTCACACATTAACGCGATTTGTATCTACTTTTAACCGTTCTTATATTTTCATTTGCCGGCCGAAGTAGTTTTACTTGCCGAGATGCGGCTAAGCCAAATAAGAGCCCCGATTTAGCCCACAATCAGAAGATAACCGAGTACCAACCGAAACACGACCACTATGAGAGCCCAACTATCTCAACCCGTCCGAATACCGAAGAAATCTACCGTATATCGAACTTACCCGACCGAGTGGATCACCCGGCAACTACTGATCGACACCAATCACCACCCTGCACCACAGAGCTTAGAACACCATCGTTAATTGTAATAACAGAAATATGGGTTGCCCAAAAAGTAATTGCGGATTTTTTAAAAGAAAGTAAATGCATTTTTAATAAAACTTAGAATGAACTTTAATCAAATATATAATTGCCCGTTTTGTTCGATAACCTTTTGCCATCTTCCTGGCAAATTTAGTATTCCACGCTCATACAACTTCTGGCCTTTATCTGCAAAAAACTGAACCAAGTGCGATTTTATAGCCTCATCATTGCCGAAAGTTTTACCATTTAAGGAGGTCTGCAAAGATCGAAATAAACGGTAGTCTGATGGTGCAAGGAAAGGGCCATATGGTGGATGCATCAAAAGTTCCCAGTCAAGCTCACTCAGTTTTTGGCGAGTGACCAAAGATGTATGCGGTCTAGCGTTGTCCTGGTGGAATATGACACCTTTACGATTGACCAATTCTGGTCGCTTCCCCTTGATGGCTGTATTCAATTTGTCCAATTGTTGACAGTAAACATACGAATTAATCGTTTGGTTCCTTGGAAGGAGCTCAAAATATACCACACCCTTTCAATCCCACCCAACAGACAGCATCACCTTCTTTTGGTGGATATCAGCCTTTAAAGTGGTTTGAGCTGGTTCACCATGCTTGGACCATGATCGTTTTCGACTAACGTTGTTGTAAACAATCCATTTTTCATCTCCAGTTATGATTCGTTTTAAAAACGGATCGAATTCATTGCGTTTAAGGTGCATATCACAAGCGTTGATTCGGTTTGTTAAATGGATTTCTTTCAATACATGTGGTACCCAAATATCAAGCTTTTTTTTTCACCAGTTCAAGACTTTTTATATGATAATGAACGGTTGATTTTGGTATATTCAACTTCTCTCCTATCTCACGCTCAGTTACATGACGATCCAATTCGATTAATGCTTAAAATTTGCTTAAAATTTTTCAACGCCGACTATATGAAAAATCCGCAATTACTTTTTGGGCAATTCAATATGACCCTTTTAAAGCATTCCCATATATAAAGCCGACAATATTTGCTTATAACAGCATTTCCCCGATTTACGGTACGGAATCCATATAAGGTCTATTTAGTAACCCTCAACCAACATCCCGAGATTGTTCCACATTAGACCATAATTCGATATAGTTGCCATGGATTCATAAATGGTAAACTTTGCATTGGATTTTGACGAAATATGCTTAATATACATATCAGGAGGTGGTGGGTATTCAAAGTTCGGGCCGGCCCCACATACATCGCTCTTACTTGTTAGTGGTTTTAAATGCACTTTGTACTATTTTAAATGTATCTCTACTAAATCTAAAGTTTGCCATAGAAAGAGAAGAAAGTCTGCAAAGTTATAATTGAGTTGTCAGTTGGTCTTTTCGAATTAAAACATTTTCAAGTCAAACAAATGGCACAACCATTCATTGTCAGCTGCACAGCAGTACGATTCCATTACAAACATATTTGTGTTATGCCATTTCGTATTCTCTATGTGGTATTTGTTGTTTTAAGTTTTATACATAAATTTTTTAAAACATTTGCCAATGTTGGGGAAGTAGTGTGAGAGAGAGAGTGGAGAGAGGGAGAAGGCGTGAGTGTGTGTGTGTGTCATTGTCATCATTTCAAGGATTGTTGCTGTTGTTGCCGAAGTACGACAACAACAACAACAAATAGTAATGCCAAGAATAAGTAATGATTTCTAAGAAGGAAAAATGCACTTAACCACTTGTAAAAGTGATGCTAAAATACAGGCATCAAGCGAAATATACACCCCCCCCCCCCCCCCCCCCCCCCCCCCCCCCACAACTAGTACCATTACACACCCACTGACTAATATCCTTCTAATGCCTGGCATTGTCACTGTCTGCTGCAGAAATGCTTTCTAATGTTCACATATGGATGTGCCAAGACTAACAACGATAAAGGCATATGTTACACTTGAATCTCAACTCCTACAATGGTGTCTCAAACATCAAGGGCGTAGCAATGGGGAGGATATACCCCATCCAATTGATAGAAATTTTAGCAACTTGGTTGATATGTTTGGAGGATATTTTATTCATAAATGTTATTTAAGGATGAACTTTGGCTTCCTCCCAAGTCAAATACCAAAACTGAATTTTAACTGGACCATATTGAAGGCCACCATAAGCAGAGGTTAGCAGATCTGCCAAAATTTTCAGCGTTGGTTATCGCCCCCTAATGCTGGCAACATTTGTGAAGTACTATGCCATGTAAAAACTTCTCCCCAATGAGGTGTCGTAGTGAGGCTATAAAAAAAGAGAACCACAATAGTTGAGCTAAAACTTGAATCGGACAACACTCAACAAGAGTGTGAGAAGTTTGCCTCTAGTTCCTAAGTGGAATGTTCATGGAGAAATTTGCATTGAAGGGTTACCCAAACCCTTCAATGCCTACACCAAGCCCTGACAGAATTCTTGAATACTTATGACCTAATAACACTTAATATTGGTAACACCAATACCTTTCTTAATAGGTTTAGGGAGGAGGTTTTAGATAAGGCAATATATTAGGAAAATCTGATGAGGTTCAGGATGGGGGAGTCATCAAGGAGCATTTCTTCTCAGATAATCGCCACATTTGCTATAGAATAGCACGGCCAGCTCCCAATCCAATAACCTTTCGTAATAAGTTGAAAACCAACAGGCCAAAATCGGAAGACTACTCACAAGGAGGCTATCGTAGCGCAGAGGATAGGACGTCCGTCTATGACGCTGAACGCCAGGGTTCGAATCCTTGCGAGACCATCAGAAAAAATTTTCAGCGGTGGTTTTCTCCTCCTAATGCGGGCAACATTTGTGAGGTACTATGCCATGTAAAACATCTCTCCAAAGAGGTGTCGCACTGCGGCACGCCATTCGGTCTCAGCTATAAAAAGTAGGCCCCTAGCTTAAACTTGAATCGGACTGCACTCATTGATATGTGAGAAGTTTGCCCCTGTTCCTTAGTGTTCGTGGGCAAAATTAGCAATTTACAACTCAGAAAAAGACTTGGGCTAGATAAGTAAAATTGTCCAAGCATAGAAGACATTGACGACAATGTCAACAGGATTGCAACTGCACTGGTGGAGTCGAAGATAGTTGTCAAAAATAGTTGTCCTCTTCGAGAAAGGAAATCAGAAAAAGAAAAACGTTGTATGACCAGGAGATTGGCAACATTGGGAAAGAGGTCCGTAGACTTAATAACAGAAGATAGTTGTCCTCGAAGATAGTTGTCCTCTTCGAGAAAGGAAATCAGCCAAAGAAAAACTCTGTATGACCGGGGAGATTTGCAACATTGGGAAAGAGGTCCGCAGACTTAAGAATAGAGCACGTCGCACAGCGGGAGAAAATCGAAAAAAAAATAATAAAAACTAGGCTGTATGACAAGGGATAAAGATATCTCTTTGAAATTTGGAAGGGTTGAGCTTAGGTACACTTTTTTCACAATTTTTGATTTCCAAACTGTATAACTTTAAACTGAATAATCAGATGTGGATGTAGCGGAAAAGTTGTTGTTAATTTTGTCACAAATCCAAATCATGTATAAAAATTCAAGTCGAACCACAAATGCCTTCGTAAATTGCAACAAAAAACAAGTAAAAGCGTGCTAAGTTCGGCCGGGCGGAATCTTATATACCCTCCATCATGGATCGAATTTGTCGAGTTCTTTTCCCGGCATCTCTTCTTAGGCAAAACAAGTAAAAGCGTGCTAAGTTCGGCCGGGCCTAATCTTATATACCCTCCACCATGGATCAAATTTGTCGAGTTCTTTTCCCGGCATCTCTTCTTAGGCAAAAACAAGTAAAAGCGTGCTAAGTTCGGCCGGGCCGAATCTTATATACCCTCCACCATGGATCGCATTTGTCGAGTTCTTTTCCCGGCATCTCTTCTTAGGCAAAAAAGGATATAAGAAAAGTGTTGCTCTGCTATTAAAACGATATCAAGACATGGTGTTGTTGGAGACCTGTGTAAAATTTCAGCCAATTCGTATAAAAATTGCGCCCATTGGGGATCACGAAGTAAAATAGAGAGAACGATTTATATGGGATCTGTATCAGGCTATAGACCGATTCAGACCATAATAAACACGTTTGTTGATGGTCTTGAGAGGATCCATCGTACAAAATTTCATATCGGATAATAATTACGACCTCTAGGGGTCAAGAAGTCAAGATCCCAGTTTGGTTTATATGGCAGCTATATCAGGTTATGAACCGATTTGAACCTTATTTGACACAGTTGTTGAAAGTAAAAAAAAACAAGTAAAAGAGTGCTAAGTTCGGCCGGGCCGAATCTTATATACCCTCCACCATGGATCGCATTTGTCGAGTTCTTTTCCCGGCATCTCTTCTTAGGCAAAAAAAGGATATAAGAAAAGAGTTGCTCTGCTATTAAAACGATATCAAGATATGGTCCGGTTCGCACCACAATTAAATTATATGTTGGAGACCTGTGTAAAATTTCAGCCAATTCGTATTAGAATTGCGCCCATTGGGGCTCACGAAGTAAAATAGAGAGAACGATTTATATGGGATCTGTATCGGGCTATAGAACGATTCAGACCATAATAAACACGTTTGTTGATGGTCATGAGAGGATCCGTCGTACAAAATTTCAGGCATATCGGATAATAATTGTGACCTCTAGGGGTCAAGAAGTCAAGATCCCAGATCGGTTTATATGGCAGCTATATCAGGTTATGAACCGATTTGAACCTTATTTGACACAGTTGTTGAAAGTAAAAATAAAATACGTCATGCAAAATTTCAGCCAAATCGGATAGGAATTGCGCCCTCTAAAAGCTCAAGAAGTCAAATACCCAGATCTGTTTATATGACAGCTATATCAGGTTATGGACCGATTTGAACCATACTTGGCACAGTTGTTGGATATAATAACGAAATACTTCGTGCAAAATTCCATTCCATTCGGATAAGAATTGCGCCCTCTAGAGGCTCAAGAAGTCAAGACCCAAGATCGGTTTATATGGCAGCTATATCAGGTTATGGACCGATTTGAACCATACTTGGCACAGTTGTTGGATATCATAACAAAACACGTCGTGCACAATTTCATTCTGATCGGATAAGAATTGCGCACGCTAGAGGCTCAAGAAGTCAAGACCCAAGATCGGTTTATATGGCAGCTATATCAGGTTATGGACCGATTTGAACTATACTTGGCGCAGTTGTTGGATAACATAACAAAACACTTCGTGCAAAATTTCATTCCAATCGGATAAGAATTGCGCACTCTAGAGGCTCAAGAAGTCAAGACCCAAGATCGGTTTACATGGCAACTATATCAGGTTATGGACCGATTTGAACCATACTTAGCACAGTTGTTGGATATCATAACAAAACACGTCGTGCAAAATTTCATTCTGATCGGATAAGAATTGCGCACGCTAGAGGCTCAAGAAGTCAAGACCGCAGATCGGTTTATATGGCAGCTATATCAGGTTATGAACCGATTTGAACCATACTTGGCACAGTTGTTGGATATAACATAACAAAACACGTCGTGCACAATTTCATTCTGATCGGATAAGAATTGCGCACGCTAGAGGCTCAAGAAGTCAAGACCCAAGATCGGTTTATATGGCAGCTATATCAGGTTATTGACCGATTTAAACCATACTTGGCGCAGTTGTTGGATATCATAACAAAACACTTCGTGGAAAATTTCATTCTGATCGGATAAGAATTGCGCACGCTAGAGGCTCAAGAAGTCAAGACCCAAGATCGGTTTATATGGCAGCTATATCAAAACATGGACCGATATGGCCCATTTACAATACCAACCGACCTACACTAATAAGAAGTATGTCTACAAAATTTCAAGCGGCTAGCTTTACTCCTTCGGAAGTTAGCGTGCTTTCGACAGACAGACGGACGGACGGACTTACGGACAGACGGACGGACATGTCTAGATCGACATAAAATGTCACGACGATCAAGAATATATATACTTTATGGGGTCTCAGACGAATATTTCGAGTAGTTACAAACAGAATGACGAAATTAGTATACCCCCCATCTTATGGTGGAGGGAATAAAAAGGATAAAAGAAAAGATTTGCTCTGCCATTAGAGCGATATCAAGATATGGTCCGGTTTGGACCACAATTAAATTATATGTTGGAGACCTGTGTAAAATGTCAACCAATTCGAATAAGAATTGCGCCCTTTGGGGGCTCAAGAAGTAAAATAGAGAGATCGATTTAAATGGGAGCTGTATCATTCTATAGACCGATTCAGACCATAGTAAACACGTATGATGATGGTCATGAGAAGATCCGTCGCACAAAATATAAGACAAATCGGATATATAATTGCGATCTCTAGGGGATCAAGAAGTCAAGATCCCAGATCGGTTATATGGCAGCTATATCAGATTATGGACCGATTTGAACCATTATTGGCGCAGTTGTTGGATATCATAACAAAACACTTCGTGGAAAATTTCATTCTGATCGGATAAGAATTGCGCACGCATGCTTTCGACAGACGTACGGACAGACGGACAGACGGACGGATGGACAAACGGACGAACATGGCTAGATGGACATAAAATATCACGACAATCAAGAATATATATATTGGGTTGCCCAAAAAGTAATTGCGGATTTTTTAAAGAAAGTAAATGTATTTTTAATAAAACTTAGAATGAACTTTAATCAAATATACTTTTTTTACACTTTTTTTCTAAAGCAAGCTAAAAGTCACAGCTGATAACTGACAGAAGAAAAAATGCAATTACAGAGTCACAAGCTGTGAAAAAATTTGTCAACGCCGACTATATGAAAAATCCGCAATTACTTTTTGGGCAACCCAATACTTTATGGGGTCTCAGACGAATATTTCAAGTAGTTACAAACAGAATGACGAAATTAGTATACCTCCATCCTATGGTGGAGGGTGTAAAAAACTAAAGTTAAATATCTCCAAAAAACAGTGGAGATATTGTTTACCTCAAGCGGACTTTTTTGTTGAGATTGAGATTTGAGCACTATCGGGAAAAAAAAGTTTTGAAAATCGGACCACAAGTTAAGTTTTTTCAGCCCAAACAATTTTTCAGAGTACCAAGGTGACCAACTTTAGGAGCCTACCAAGGGGGGCCCCGACCACCTAGGGCCTTGAAATTATGCACACAAACTCGATAACACCTTAGCTCTAACCAATTTCAAAGAAATACCTCGATCCGTTCTCACACAGGATATTTTTTATTACCTTTTTTCGATTTTTTCCCACTGTGCGTCGAAAAAAGCGGAAGTTTATGGGATGTGTATTACACACGTCACAAGGAATACAATAAGATTACCAATATGCAAAAATTCAAATTTTGCCCATTAACATTCCACTAAGGAACAGGGGCAAACCTCTCACATATCAATGAGTGCAGTCCGATTCAAGTTTAAGCACAATGATAAGGGGCCTCCTACTTATAGCCTCCGAACGGCGTGCCGCAGTGCGACACCTCTTTGGAGAGAAGTTTTACATGACATAGTACCTCACAACTGTTGCCAGCATAAGAAGGGGAAAACCACCGCTGAAAATTTTTTCTGATGGTCTCGCCAGGAGTCGAACCAAGGCGTTCAGCGTCATAGGCGGACATGCTAACCTCTGCGCTACGGTAGCCTCCACAATAAGATTACCAGAGCGGCAAACTGTTCCTCTTGAAATTGTTTTTGCGACCAGGTCGATAGCGTTAATGACGCCGCCAAGTTGAAAAAGTTTCACTCGAAAACCCATGTCCAAACTGAAACGCTAAAAGACGACATAGAAGTGAGAGCAGAGACAACGGAGGAAATGTCGAGGCTTTTGATGAAAACGCATTTTCCAAAGGATACGACGGATCACACCGAGATACCAAAATCTTGGAACAATGAGGTTGATCAAAGGCTTATCATAACGGAATTTATGGTAAACTAAGTTTAGAGGAGCTTCAAACCATTTAAGCCACCCGAACCTGATGGAATATTTCTGGCGTTACTACAAAAGGAGGCCACCGTAGCGCAGAGGTTAGCATGTCCGCCTACGACGCTGAAGGCCTGATTTCGAATCATGGCGAGACCAACAGAAAGTTTTCACCGGTGGCTTTCCCCTCCTAATGCTGGCGACATTTGTGAGGTACTATGCCATGTAAAACTTCTCTCCAAATAGGTGTCGCACTGCGGCACGCCGTTCGGACTCGGCTATTAAAAGGAGGCCCCCAGCTTAAACTTGAATCGGACTGCACTCATTTATATGTGAGAAGTTTACCCCTTTTCCTTAGTGGAATGTTCATGGGCAAAATTTGCAATTTACTTCCAAAGGAGGCCGACTATCTGGCGCCTCATCTGGCACTATTTACACAACATGCCTAGGACTTGCATATACTACGAAAGCCTGGCAGGAGGCAAGTATGGTATTTATACCCAAGCCCTGCAAGGCAAGTTAAGCGACACCAAAGACCTACCGACCTATAAGCCTTACGTCCTTTCTACTCGAAACTATGTGGATACCATGATAAAGAGTAGGACATCTAGCCAACTGCTTAAATACAAACAGCATGCCTATGTCAGGGTAAAGTCGGATGAGACTGCCCTGCACGAGGTTGTGCATAAAATAGAAGAATCCTTCGAAACCAAGACGTTAGGTTAGGTTAGGTTGAAAAAAAAGGTGCCGATATTAATCTGCCCCATGTCACTATAGACACACACCTAAGCCACTAATCGGCTTGTTGCACGCCCTAAAAACTAAAAAAGGAACATCGTTTTTCCATGCCCCGCCCCTAAGATGGTCCATGTCTGGTATTGTGTCCCCATCTATGTGCTGGTATCTGTTAGACGCGAAAGTCGGGCAATGATAAAGGAAATGCTCCAACATCACATCGTCTTCTCCGCATAGCCTTCACAATTTATCACTTGCCGCACTGATTTTATTGGGTTGCCCAAAAAGTAATTGCGGATTTTTCATATAGTCGGCGTTGACAAATTTTTTCACAGCTTGTGACTCTGTAATTGCATTCTTTCTTCTGTCAGTTATCAGGTGTTACTTTTAGCTTGTTTTAGAAAAAAAGTGTAAAAAAAGTATATTTGATTAAAGTTCATTCTAAGTATTATTAAAAATGCATTTACTTTCTTTTAAAAAATCCGCAATTACTTTTTGGGCAACCCAATACATAATTGAGCTCGTAGTCCTATGTGTCCCGTTATGATACCAATAGCTATACTGACCTCCTTCTTAATTCCTTTCAGTAATAGCCTCGTCCTCTCACGATTTGGATCCCCTCCATAGGATTTTCGCCGTCCTGCCGACCGTTTCGCTGTTCCACAGGGTTGCATGCGCATTCATCGCCCACGCCCTCAACTCGGACTGCGTCGACCCGAAAGGCTTCGGGTTAACCAAGTTTATTGACGGCAGTCCTCTGGCCTTCATCGCCAAATCGTCTGCCCTTTCATTCCCCCTTACTCCGTGATGGCCCGGCACCCAAACGATGCGGATTGTGCCATTCTCAGAGAAGGCATTAATATCCTTCTTACACTGAAGAAGTCCCCTTATGGCCTGTTTGCTGTCCGTAAAGATGTTCACACTCGACGTCCTCGCGTTAGCACCTAACCACCTCAAGCGTTCCGTGATCCCCGGATCTCCGCCTTTAGGACCATATTATGATCAGGCAGTCTTATATATCGATATTTGAAGTTGTTACAAATGGAATGACCACAACTAGTCAATCCTCGTCCTATAAAAATTCTTCTTAAATTCCTGAAAAGTCACCCCCACTGTTGTATGTTTACTCTGGCCTAATGTCCTTGCACTTCTCCCTTATGCTCTATGCCCTGGATGCTGTTGCTTTCAGTTAAGTTGCTGTGCTTATTTTAAGTTGATTTTCTTTTATTTGGGGTCTGGTTTCGTTTTAGTATTCCTAACTTTTTTGTGATATTTTTGTTTTTTGTTTTTTGTTAGTCTTCACTTGAATTCCTTCTTAGATGATACTGTTACTTAAAAATTAAGTGAAATTTGTATTTACTTATATAATAGGGTGGTACACAATTATGGGCAAGCGTTGAAATCGCAGGAGCTTAACGGGCGTGCCGCGGCTGGCTCGGATACTGATAAGAATGTACTCAAGCTTAGGGAAATGGACTTGAGAAAGAAAGAATGGTAATCGTTATGTAGGGTTGCCCAAAAAGTAATTGCGGATTTTTTAAAAGAAAGTAAATGCATTTTTAATAAAACTCAGAATGAACTTTAATCAAATATACTTTTTTTACACTTTTTTTCTAAAGCAAGCTAAAAGTAACAGCTGATAACCGACAGAAGAAAGAATGCAATTACAGAGTCACAAGCTGTGAAAAAGTTTGTCAACGCCGACTATATGAAAAATCCGCAATTACTTTTTGGGCAACCCAATAGTTTCAGGTGGGATGCTATATCTGCGGAGGAAAGGCTGAGGAAGTTTTCCGACTACTTTTCACCTAGACAAATTCATGAAAACTCTTCAGTATTTCCTTCACCATCAAAAGATGACTGGGCAGCGGATGTTGAGATCTCGCTTTTAACCAATTATGATGTACGTAGGGACGAACGGGTTTGGAGCTATACTCTCATGCAGTTAATATCAGTGGGTTGCTTAGACTGTCGTACGAGCACAGAAATTGATTTTCTGAAAAAGAGGATAAGGCTGCACGCTAGGACCCCGATTGTTGTTGTTATTGTTGTTGTTATTGTTGTTGTTATTGTTGTTGATTCTGTTTAGTATCCAGATCCAGAAACTCTGCGACTAGGATGGGGCGCGTCCAAAGGGATCTGGATCTGAGACGAGTGGGTCTCACACTGAGCAGTTAAACAGGCGACGTGTGTCTTACGATCCCTGATCACAATCGGGACAAACATCCTGCACGTTAAATAAATCCTTGCTCTGTAGGTATTAAGGCGGCTGTATCTGCCGGATCGTAATTGAGCCAAAACTACTCTGGTTTACCTGGGGAGGTCAATTTCTTCAGGTACAATAGAAGGCCATTGTTCTCCAAGGCCCACATTCACCCGGTAGCTATTCACCGCATCTGTTACCTTGTCTACATGTATGTTGTCTAGACCTACTTTATATGTCGCTTGATCTGGGGGCTCTCTCTTGTAGCTCTGAACCTCACGCTCTAGATCATGTAGAGGCTTTTGGGCGGTGGATATCTATCTACAAGATGATGTTTTGGATGGTCCCTGCGATAACAGCCCAGAAAGTATTGCTTAGACAGCATTTATTGGGTTGCCCAAAAAGTAATTGCGGATTTTTCATATAGTCGGCGTTGACAAATTTTTTCACAGCTTGTGACTCTGTAATTGCATTCTTTCTTCTGTCAGTTATCAGCTGTTACTTTTAGCTTGCTTTAGAAAAAAAGTGTAAAAAAAGCATATTTGATTAAAGTTCATTCTAAGTTTTATTAAAAATGCATTTACTTTCTTTTAAAAAATCCGCAATTACTTTTTGGGCAACCCAATAGTTATGTCTTCGCAGGATCTTTGTCTCCTGATGGAGGTGATCCACATGAGAACTGAGGAGACAGCCCGTCGCAGTTCGGAGAGCGGCATTCTGATAGATCTGAATATTATTCCACTGCGTGTCACAGAGCTGAGGAGACCACACTGGCGCTGCATAAATTACCACAGACCGGCGAATTGCTTTGTACGGTGTCAACAAGGTTTCTTTGTCGGCACCCCAAATGCTGCCGGCAAGTGACTTAAGGACTTTGTTTCGACTTTATCGCAAATTGCTGTGAGATATGAGAAGAATTTGTAAGCACTGCAAATGTGACACCAAGTAATTTGGGACACTTGAAGTCGATCATCACTTTCAGCTCCCTAGGGACCTCATGCGTGTATGTAGTGAACAATGTGACTGAAGATTCTGTGGCAGATAAGTTAGGTTAGGTTGAAAAGAGGGTACAGATATTAATCCGTTCCATGCCACTATGGACATACACCTAATTTATTGTCGGTAAAGATGTTTACACTCGACGTCCTCGCGTTAGCACCACAACACTTCACGCATTCCGTGATTGCCCGGATCTCCGCCTGCAAGACCGTATTATGGTCGGTCCTGTCTAAAACAGATCTCAACCCCTAGGTTTTCAATGTAAACCCCCAGGCCCACTCTGTCCTCTAGCTTTGATCCATCCGTGTAACATGATCTTCCAGATGCCAATACTAGGGTTCCTTCAATCCAAGACTGTGCCGATGGCAGCAATGCGTCGCACTCGACTTCAAGGTTCATCTCAGGTATCTGATCGGAAACCTCTCCACTTCCTTCCAGATTGCGTATCGTCGCCACGATTATACCGCGATGGTATGAGCTGCTCCCATCCTCAATCCATTCTCCCATCGCCTTAAGTCTCATAGCCGTAGTGGCTCCCTCACACTTAATCTGTATGTCAATCGGTCGGATTTTCTCCATAGCAGTCCACCAAACTACTGAGGCGTAAGTAAGTATTGGTCTAATCACGCTCCTGTAGAGCCAGTGGACTATCCTCGGATTCAGGCCACATTTCGAGCCTACGGCCCATCTACATAGTGCCCAACATCTGTGAGCCTTCTCAGTACGCTCCTGAATGTGACATTTCCAATTCAGTTTCCTATCCAAGATCACATCTTAGTATTTGACCTTGTCAAATATCGAAATCGTCTTATTGAGGAAGCGTGGTGCGTTAAATTCGCCTACCTTCGTCTACCACGTGAACAGGCATATTTCAGTCTTCTCTCTAAGTAAAGGTGGAGTTTCTGACTCGGATTCAGACAGCGACTGTGTCAATGAAACAGTCATCGCAGCCGAATCGAGAGATGAGGGCATCGGGATGACAGCAGAGTGAGCGATGGCTTTGCTAAACTCACAAGCAGACCGAGAAAGTGATCAGGTGCACGACGAAGGAGACAGAGGAGTATGTACCGGCAGCGTAATAGGGCAAAAGTGGACTAGCGGTATGCATTGACATCGAGGGGGCTTTTAACAATGTGTGATCCAATCCTTAGACCAGTACCGGGTGGACCCGGTCCTTAGAGACTGGATAAACCATATGCTAAGGAACAAGTGGATAAATTGTGTGTCCAATGGCTGGCGACCACACAGATATCTTCAGATATCTGCAATGTATTCAGAAATCTGAAGATATCGGTGGCAGATATCTTCAGATTTCTTGCAGCGAAAGAGGAGACAGGCACTTTGAGGTAGATGTTTAACCTGTCGCAGATGTCATCAAAGGGGTCGGGGGCCTGAAGCCATGATCGTACAATCGTCAGATCTCCATTCGATCTCTATGTCGTCTGGACGGGGTGGAATGGAGGATAGGTAGAGGTTAAACAGTGCCGGAGATATCACCCCACCTTGGTGAACTCCCTTTTCACTCTACGATGCTTCGTCTCCCTATATTCCACAAAAGACTGGCGACCACTCAGATAATTCGCGACCCAGCGTTTCAGGCCTGGCTGGAGGGACGTGTTGGCCATGTCCTCAAATAATTTGGCATGGCTGACCGCGTCGAATGTTTCGATAGGTCCAGTGCAACGAGGACCGTCCTATCACATGGCCTGGGCTAATTGAATCCACGGCAAATGTGTGCGGTGATAGCATCCAAAGCAGTTGTTGTGATATGCAGTCTTCGAAATCCATGTTGATGCTCGGCGAATGGAAATTCTCCTACGAGGTTGGGGAGGAGAAATGCTTCAAGCGTCTTTGCCACTGGTGAGAGAAGGGAGATCGGTCTGTACGACTCCCCCAAACTCGGGTCCTTTCCAGGCTTCAGTAGCGGGATCATAGCGTAGTAAGGGACAATGAAAGTGCAAACGATTTGGCAGTGAAGGCCAGAGAACTGCCGTCAATAAACTTGGTTAACCCACAGTCTTCCGGGTTGACGCAGCCCGAGTTAAGGGCGTGGGCGACGAACACATGTAACACTGTGGAACAGCAAAACGGTCAGAAGGGCGATGAAAAGCCTATGGGGAGCTTCGTATCATGAGAGGCTACTAGTGCAATGAAGTAATAAGGAGATCAGTATTGCTTTCGGTATCATAAAGGGTGAGTTCCCGTTATGCAAAATGTGTAGAGCCTGTGGGGAAGATAATGAGACATTGGAGCATTTCCTATGTCACTGGCCGACTTTCGCGGCTAACAGACACCACCATAGGTGGTGACACAATACCAGACATGAACCAACTCACATCCTGTTAACAAAGTTAGCGGTGTTACCAATATTAAGTGTTTGTTGGTTGTTAGCATTCAAGAATTCTGCCAGGATTTGGTCCCGCTTATTAATGTTGGTACTACCCCTCAGGAATTGTGGTACAAGTTCGCATCGCATCCTAATAGTGCCTCTCTTCCTGTCTTTTTTGCCTTCCTTGACGGCGTTCATAAAATTCTGAAATAATAACTGCGGTGGGAACTGCATTAATGACAACGGGGAGGAGACAAGTCCTAGTGGTGTTTAATGCAGGCACCTGCCGCGTTGGCCTAATCCTGCAGGGCTCTCAACCCCGGGTGAATATAATGCGTCCACCAACGCCCCCACACATAGCCTAAGATATGCATGGGTACCAATTCGAGTTCACGTTGTCTGGACGCGTTCTCCCCCTTGGTTAGGGGCGGAGCACTATCTAAAACTCCTTCCGATCTATGGGTCACGGCACCCGGTTGCAATGCAACTCCACATCGAGCTTGCGCTCTACCCGCGATTTGGGTCCAAACCACAGCCACCACGTTACTCCCCACTGGGGCCTCACCATAGTCGGGCTGGAATCGAAATTCCAGGGGCCCCCGACTCCCGTGGTACCAGATTAAGGACTCCGGTCAGACCTCGTAGCCGAAGCTACTACCAGTTGAACCCCAAACGGTTCCGGACTGGTCACCTGAAAGGAAAACGGCCAAAGCCATTCTCCCAAAAAGACCCCCCCCCCCCCCATCCCCCTCAAAAAACCCCCAACACCGCCAAGATCAAAACATGGTCGCAAACAAAAACGGACTAAAAACCATTACGGACGTAAAAACGGACAAAATACCCAAACACGGACATAAAAACGGACGAGAACCCTATGCGGACAAAAGCAGACAAATTCCCTATACGGACATGACGGACAAAACGAACGGACAAGAACAGTCACTTCCCACTACGGACAAAAAACGGACGAGCACACAAAAAGCGGACAAAACATCAAGAGCCAAACCATCGGACGACCTCGCCAGAGGCCTATCACCGCCCACCTAACATCCTCCTCCTTCCAAACACCGCCCTCGCAAAGGTGGCCAACCTCGCAAACGTCCCAGAGTCCAACAAGGCCCTGCTCAAATCCCACACCCCCTCTGCATAGGATATACCCATGGCACCTAAGTCCCTGATGTCCGAATAGTACGGGCACTCAGTCAGTAAGTGCACCACGTCCTCAACCACACCCCCGCAGGCAGGACAACCTGCAGTCGTCGCCAGACCCCTTCCATGCAAAAATGCATTGAGAGAGCCATGTCCCGTCAGTAAAAACCCAAGACTAAGGCCAAAGCCAAAATCGGGTCTGTCCACAACAAACGTCGCGTCCCCAATAAACCGGTAAGTAACCCGTCCATTGTCACTGTCAGTCCAACGTGTCCTCCACCTATCATAAAGGCACTCCAAAAGGTGTGCCTTAAGCCGCCTAACATCCCCATTCATCAGATCCGGATCAGGAAGCCAATCCCTTTCAGCAACCGGAAGACCCCTCCTAGCCTTATACAAAACCGCGCGACGGATCACCTCCAAATCAAGAGGCGCAGCACCCAACAATACCTGCATCGCATCCGAGGAGACAGTCCTACACAAAGGCGCGCACGCCAACATAGCCGATCTCTGGCAAGAAGTCACCTTCTCACGTCCATGAACAGTCATGACTGCCCGATACCATATAGGCGCACCATAAGTTGCACAGGCAACAAATAGTCCCGCATATATAGTCCGTGCAGCACGCCTGCTCAGACCCCAGTCACTCCTCAGAATGCGCCTAAGCACAACTGCCACCGCGGAAAGCCTTTCCTTTACATGGTCCAAATGGGCCAGGAAACGCAACCTCTCCGACACAACTACACCAAGGTACTTGACCCGCGGCGAGTATCGCAACGATACCGGGCCAGCTCTAATGAGCGGAGGCCGGCTAGAAGCCAATCTGCCCTTAAGCAGCATCAAAACCGTCTTCTCAGCAGCCACCTCAACACCCACAACGGGGAGGAGACACTTGACCACTTTCGTTGTTCATGTGCAGGGACTGCATCTTGAGGAGGAAATTTTTCTTCGTTCAGACCAATTTTGCATATGTATCGCCAAAAGATCTTCTCAAGATAACATAGATAAGGTGTGATAGTTTCATTAGATGACACGATGAGATCCTATGTCAGGTCGTTTACTTTTGGAAACGGCCACCATTCACCGGATAGACCCTTAAGTGGGTATAGACCACTGCTCCTCCTCCTGGCATGCAAATCCATGTGGGCGTAGCGAATATGTGCTTGCTTCTCGCCTTTTTTCCACTTGTTTTCATCATTTTGTTCTACTTTTCAAGTGGAAACCTAAAGTGGATAAAATCACATGATGTGCCACATTTTAGGGCCCATAGCCATGGTGACAGGCACCCAAAGGCCAAAAATTGCATGTTTTTAATTGTTTTTGTCATTCGTTCTTGATCTTCGTTCGATGTCTCGCCCAACCTATCACACCACCCTTTTACACCTGCCTACATTAGTCGCCTTCATTTATTTTTATAAAGAAACCAGCTAACCAGTAAACCAACCAACTAAACAACAACAAAGAACTCACATCCAAACAAAATATCCATGGTGGCAGCGGTAGTGATAGCAGAAGTGGGTGCCACATGTTCCTTAAATGGGGTGTGCGATTGTTTGCGTCTGTGAATTGTTTTGGTGTTTATATTTTAAGTGAGTTTCTTATGAGAATTGTGGCGAGGACAATAGAGGAACTTCATCAGAATACCCCCACTAAAACCTTGAGCCAATGGCTGATACTTAAGTGTTAACTATATGTGAATTGTAAGAGATAGAGATATACTCCTGTTAGATGAAGTGAGTTACACTCAAAAGGAAGATAGACCAATTTAATCGAATGATTTGATCAGTGCTTGACAAAATACAAATCTAACTTTGAGAACTCAAACTAAAAACTACCACAATGTTATAGTGTTGCCCATGAAAATTCCATTAAGGAACAGGGACAAACTTCTCACTTATCAATGAGTGTCGTTCGATTCAAGTTTAAGCTCAATGATAAGAGGACTCCTTGTTTTTAGCCGAGTTCGTACGACGTGCCGCAGTGCGACCCCCTTGTATTGAGACATTTTTTACATGGCTGCCATACAAAATGGTACAGGACCTCACAAAAGTCGCCAGCATTACAAGGGGATAACCATCGCAGAAAAAAGTTTTTGATTGTCTCGCCAGGATTCGAACCTAGGCTTTGACTTCATATTGCAAATTTTGCCCATGAACATTCCGTTAAGGAACAGGGGCAAACTTCTCACATATCAATGAGTGCAGTCCGAATCAAGTTTTAAGCTCAATGATAGGGGGCCTCCTTTTTTTAGCCAAGTCGGAACGGCGTGCCGCAGTGCGACACCTCTTTTGGAGAGACGTTTTACATGGCATAGTACCTCACAAATGGTGACAGCATTGGGAGGGGAAAACCACAGCTGAAAATTTTTTCTGATGGTCTCGCCAGGATTCGTCAGCGTCATATGCGGACATGCTCACCTCTGCGCTACGGTGGCCTCCAACTTTATACAGATTTTACAAACTTTAGTACGGTAGTGTTAATGCCCAGAGTTGCCAACGTTGCCATGATTGACGTTGCTTTTACATTATAAGAGGCACTCTGAATGTCAAGAAATGCTGCCATTGTATATTCATTAACAGCGAGAGAGCCTTCTATGTGGCCGACTAGGTCATGAAGGGCTGTTTCTATGGACTTACCCTCGCTATTGACGTGGGGTTTTCGAGATAGGCGATCTCTAAGAATTCATTCTTAAATATGTCTACCAGTCGGTGGTTGAAAGATTAGGAATGCATTTCCTTAGTCTGTTAAGTATGGACTCGGAATCTGAAGAATTCCTTGGTATTGATGCGTATGCCATTTATCAAAAATGAAAATCATCCTTCTTGACCTAATTTGCCCTCTTGGCCCAATTTCATCAGTCTTTAGGGAAAAAGGACATATTGGCTGAGCGTTTAGATATCAATTTTAATCAGGCAGCCTGTGTTGTCACTGCCGATTCCCTAAGGGCGTTAGCAGTATATCTACGACAATCCATCAACTGTTACAGTAACACAGCCCTCTTCTTCTCCCTTGTTAATAACCGCCTTCACTCAGGGATGTACACCAGGTGGCCGCATTTTTTGGACTACTGGTGTACTGTTTCCAAATTAGGACATGGAGTAGCCTGTCCATTAATCATTATCCTAGACCAAATATGAGAGTCTCCCTCTCTTATATGCGTCTTGGGACCAGTGTCACCAAGCCTCTCACTAAACTTGAGAGCGAGGCCCCATTTAATAAGTCCACCTCTTAGCGAGGTGTTTTTTTTTTGTCAGAGATGACTGATGGTCTAGGTAAATGGTAACAGAAGTCTTCGACAGAAGCTTTGGAAGATTAATCGCTTTGAGTGGAGTCTGGCGCAGCCTAGACTAGGTGTCCGCAGTTTTTGGATGACTGCTGTAATGTTGCCGAATTAGGACTTGTGGTAGCCTGTACAGCAATCATACTCCCAACCTACATAAGAGAGTCTCTCTCTTTTAAGAGTCTTGGGACTAGTCTCACCAAGCCTCTCACTAAACTCCAGAGCGATGGACTAGATGGCCGCACGTAGCAGTAACCCGGTCCACGTAGCAGTAAACGAAAACGAGGTCAACGTAGCAGTAACCCGGCTGAAAAACAATAAGGCAGCAGGAGCCGATGGGTTGCAGACTGATCTGTTTAAGACCAGAGGTGACTCGTTGATAAGGGGTATGTATCAGCGCGTCACACGACAGCCAATCGTGTGATCTCTTAAATATCTTGCTAGAGAAGGTGTGAATAGGCATGACGCACTACTCATAAGAGATCATATGCTATTTGCATATGCCGACGACATCGATATTATAATTCAGTCACCAAAAGAAGCAATCGCAGCCGTTAAAGGATCGAAAGATAATCAACGAAAGTGGGTTTGGCAGTAAATGGGTATAAGACAAAGTGGATAATATCAACTCCCACAAAGCCCTGTAAACTCGATCAAATAAAGAAAATGGTGAAAGTTGGGTACATCAACTTTGAGACAGTCAGCAACTTTATCTACCTCGACACCGCCGTAACCGAGACAAACAACACCAGTTTTGAAATAAAACGAAGGATAATGTTGGCTAACAGATGCTATTTTGGACTGAGCAAGCAGAGCAAAGCGACCTCTCGACAGACAAAAATTACACTACACACAAAACACTGTTACTACCTGTGCTATTATATGGCTCCGAAGCATGGTTACTTGTGAAAGCAGATGAAAAAGTACTTGGAGTGTTTGAGAGAAAAATCCTTCGTAAAATATATGGACCAGTTTAAGTTAATGGAGAATATAGGCGTCGTATGAAGGAAAAGACCACGGGATAACTATGACCATCGTACAAGGTGAAACTTTGAGCTCCAATCTGTGTGGTTGGAGGTTATTTCCCCAATAATCTCCGACGAAGGCATACCAGTGAAAACTCTCTGTGGCGGCGCGTTGTCCGTTAGAGAATTTCTCGGGAATTGTGTATGAACAACGAGTAGTTCCAGTGTTTCCTAACTAGACATTGTCCATACATTCTCTGATAACTGAATACACCTCACCGTAATAGGTCTCGAGGACCAAATCTTCATTAGCCTAGAGGCCTCAGGTGAATCCTCCACGAAGCTACAGAATTCCACCCAGGATTTGTTCTGAGCCTTTCTCAGCTTGCCCTTCAATTTTCTTAGCTCAGCCTTATAGATGTCCCAATCGAGTGGTGCTCTTGTGGATTTGGCTTTGTTGAAGAGTTTTCTGCAGTCCTTCCTCAGACCAACCAATCCTTCGTAAAATATATGGACCAGTTTAGGTTAATGGACAATGTAGGCGTCGTATGAACCACGAGCTATATGAGCTGCATGACGATGGTAGCATAGTTAAACGCATCAAAATACAATGTTTGCTTTGGCTAGGTCATGTTGTCAGAACAGATGAAGAAGCCTCACCAAAGAAGTCTTTTGAAGCCGACTATAAAAGAAAACACAAAAGGGAAAGACCACGGGATAACTGTGAGCATAGCACATAGGCTGGAACTTTGAGTTCTAGTCTTTGTGCTGTTTTTTGCTATCACGAGAAGCTTAGTTGTGAACTACGGGTAGTGTCCACAGGTTACAGATAGAGCAATACTCCATTTGGAGTAGCTGTAACTGCAGTCGCGGACAATCAACGATATCGAGTGGAGAGTCTCAGTGAGAGGCCAGATGGCATCGGCTCCTGCTTCCCGCAGCAATCTGTCCTATAGACCGGGACGAGCTTGGCGCCATCTCCACATGCAAATGTGGCTACAACAACCAAAACTCCAATGGAGTGACCAATTGGAGAGCCACATCTCGAAACTGGGTGTCGGGTCATGTTGTTAGATTAGATGAAGAAGCTCCAGCAAAGAAGTCTTTTGAAGGCGACTATAAAAGAAAACACAAAAGGGAAAGACCACGGGATAACTGTGAGCATAGCACAGACTGGAACTTTGAGTTCCAGTCTTTGTGCTGTTTTTCGTTATCACCAGAAGCTTAGTTGTGAGCTACCGGGCTCGTCCACAGGTTACAGATAGAGGAATACTCCATTCGGAATAACTGTAACTGCAGTCGCGGACAATCAGCGGTAACGAGTGGAGAGTCTCAGTAAGAGGCCAGGTGGCATCTGCTTAAATACTGAGTACCTATGCTGCTTGATACGACAAGACGAGACATTGGAGCCTTTAAATTACCAATGGTTATCACGTTCCCGCGGTGATCGATCATATAGACCGGGAAGAACTTGACGAGGACCGCCACCTCCACACATATATGTGGCTACAACAACAACAACAACAACCAAAACTCCGGTGGAGTTACCAAATGGAGAGCGGCATCTCGAAACTGAGTGTCAAAAACTGGAGAAGAAGCGCTGAAGAGCGAGACGCTTAGGCATCTATTCTTCGTTCGACGAGAGGAATAAATTTGCTGTTCGACGAGAGGAATAAATTTGCCTATTAAAGTAAAGTAAGAAGAGGATTTCAAGACTCACACCGTCCAAGGTAAATATCAGATTCGGGCTATACTTCTAAGCAAAGTTCAAATGCTACCCGTGTTGCACGATTCTGTTTCAGGACAATCCGAAGGGTTTTGGGGGATGGAGGGTTTCCCCTACATGATTGACCTTAAATTTGGCGTTCTTTAGGTTATCATAAGGGGCAAACAAAGTTTCGCTTTAATTGTTCATCTATACCTCCATGGGACTTTCAAAATTTGATTATGGCGGGGGAATTTCCCCAATAACAAAAACTAAATCTCTTTACCATTCCCTTTAGCGAATTTTTGCCCATGTAGCAGTCCTCTCTAACTCATGTTTGCCTTGATTAACCATTTGAGCTTATTTTCTTTTTTCGTAGCCAAACTGCATTGCATTCCATGGTCTAATGGCCATATGAGCTCTACCAGCATCATTCGTAAACAAGGAGGTCTGTTGTAACGAGAGCATAGTAGATATCTGCACATGTATTTAAAAAGAGGGTCGGAATGTTTTTGTGTATACGGCTGTACAGTGATGCCATGTGTTGATGTCTTTGTTGTTTGCCTTGCCTCACTTGGTTGTTGATTGTTTGGCAAGCATAAGTTGTACTTAAGTAGTTAACAACATTTTATGTTCATCGGTATGATTGTTGCTGCCAAAGTGTTTCGCGATACTAACCAAGAAAGAAAGAAGCACTGGTATCCATCTGTGTTTGGTTGCGGTAGTGTCAATGGGAAAATGTGAATGTGAGTGAGTGTGAGTGTGAGTGAGTATGATATTGCGATAATGCTGCCAGTGAGTGGCATTGTTGCCTTACAGAACTTTGGTTAATAGAATTTGAAACTAAACAATTCGTATTTATTCCACTTAAGGTTTTTATATCTGATGTTGAGCGAACTTAAAATAAACGGGTAATGCAGAAGGCACAAATGTAAAAGGGGAGAAATAATCGATGATGAAAAGAAAATGAATTCGGCAATATGAAATATTTTATGCCCTTAACCATGAATGGCATGCAACAGGTACAGGAGGGAACTCAGAGGGTATTTTGATAGCAGTAGATGAGGATGCATCTGAGGAGGATTTGGGCAAAACACTTGTGTCCAGTTCTCTGAAGAAGAGCAATGTCCCTAAACTTTGAATGGCACCTGGTTGTGTGCAGAAGCCCACCATGACAAGATCACACGATTCTTGAGAGGATAAACTGATGTCGGATACAAACAATGAGGCTTATACACCAATGGTGGAGAATTTGAACATTGACCAGAGTCAGGTTTCTACAGATTAATCTTCACCAGACTAAATACGCTTCAAGACTACACGTCCAGATTCGGAAATTGCACCGCAGTCAGCCAAAAGGCTGCGGTCACCTGGAGAGCATCCCATGCCTAAAAGAACTAAGGGCGAGCAATAGTGAGATGGGTCCAAGAACCTTTGCTTATGTCGCTAGGGACAGTTTGGTGATGGCAGTTGTCGACAAGGGAGAAGAACAGGACTCCATAGCTAAGAATAATTGGAGTGGGATAGTCAATGGACTGTCATCAGTATACTACGATGTCCTTGCAGAATTTTCTGAGTCGTCTCCAGTTTGTGGCGATGCAGACTGGTATCGGCGACGATACAGACTAATTGCCATCGGGGATCAACGCTCAATTGAAATGCATCGTTGTGCGCTTAAAAAAGATTGTTGGGATCGAGCCAAGTGCAGCTCTAGATTAAGTCAAGAAGGAAGATATTCCTTCTCACCCAATGGCGCTTGTTTGGATACCAAGAATTCCCTCAGATCCTGAATCCTGATACTTAAAAGACTAAGGGAATGTAATTCCAATCTTTCAACCCCCGACTGAAAGATTGGTGGATTGGATGAGGCTAAGGGTGACTGTAACTTTCAAAAGGAGGCCACATGCATCACGGAAGGGGAAGATGGTCGCTGAGAAGGGTAAGGAGCCGCTCTCTTACGCCGGAGTGGCAAGGAAAAACAACAGAGATGAGATGACTTATGCAGTCATCGATATCGGCAATGCATCCGGTAGAATTCCACCAGATCATCTGTCACAGGTAAGGCATTTGGTAAACGAACGGTATCGAACGTTGTGCGCTTAAAAAAGATTGTTGGGATCGAGCCAAGTGCAGCTCTAGATTAAGTCAAGAAGGAAGATATTCCTTCTCACCCAATGGCGCTTGTTTGGATACCAAGAATTCCCTCAGATCCTGAATCCTGATACTTAAAAGACTAAGGGAATGTAATTCCAATCTTTCAACCCCCGACTGAAAGATTGGTGGATTGGATGAGGCTAAGGGTGACCAGAGACATGCAGTATTCGTACTAAACTCCGGCTGTCTCGCAGACCTCAACAACTCTGAAGAGGTTGTGTTCTACGGATTCAACAAGTTGAAACTGAAGGTCTATAGAAACGATGGGGTTGGGGAATCAGGAGACGACTCAGCAGTTGTTACTAAACACTTGCCTGAGGAACTATCGACCATATCGCTAAAGTCTGGCGGATTGCAGGAGACTGAAAATTCCCCCTGCCACAATCGAGACAGAAGGGGATGGCATCGAAACGGGACCCGACAAGCCCTGTATGGGTGGGTCATCCGGTGGGACTAAGCTCAAAGTGTTCCCCACTTTGCACGGAAGCAAAAAATGCAAATTTTGCCCATTTACGTTCCACTAAGGAACAGACAGAACCAACTTCTCACATATCTATGAGTGCAGTCCAATTCAAGTTTAAGCTCAATGATAAGGGGCCTCCCTTTTATGGCCGAGTCCGAACGGCGTGCCGCAGTGCGACACCTCTTTTGGAGGGAAGTTTTACATGGCATAGTAGCTCACAAATGTTGCCAGCATTAGGAGGGGAAAACCACCGCTGAAAATTTTTTTCTGATGGTCTCGCCAGGATTCGAACCCAGGCGTTCAGCGTCATAGGCGGACATGCTAACCTCTGCGCTACGGTGGGCTTTGCACGGAAGCACGAAACTCAAAAAGTACTTCGACAGCAGCAGCTATTAAAGCATATTACAGAAGCTCATCATGACAAGATCTAACGAATCTTGTGAGGATGAACTCCTGTTGGAATTAAAAGACGAGGCTAACACAATAGTGGTGGAAGTTCTGAATCCTGACTATGGTGCGGTTTATACAGATAAATCTCCATTATTGTAAGGCCGCTTCGGCGGTACTAAAGGTCCTCCTGATGGCAGGGTGTTTTGACGAGGTTCTTATCCAGAAACCATGGATGTGTGGATGAAGGGTTCGTGAACTCAGAATTCCGGGATTTAAACTACTCAAGGGTACGGGGAAAGGGAGACACAGAGGATGTATTCTTGCAAAGAGTGGTCTAAATGTTTTTCTTCTTCCGTCGCTAAGCACTGAAGATTTAGCAATAGCCAGCCTTGAAATAAACAAGATGCCGCCTTCAAACCTTAAGTAACTGATTGAAGCCGCTTCTGTACGGAAGAAGAGCCTCTTTGTAGAAAGTGATCCACATCACCAGATATGGGGAACTTCGGAAGTCAACGAAAGGGGTGAGCTGCTTATCGAATATAAACTCATAATGCAATATGGTGCTGTGGTTTTGTGGACAGCGCTTCGAGAGTCCACCGACTGTTCAATAGTCAACCGGATTCAAAGGATGGAGGACTGTAACTTTCAAAAGGAGGCCACATGCATCACGGAAGGGGAAGATGGTCGCTGAGAAGGGTAAGGAGCCGCTCTCTTACGCCGGAGTGGCAAGGAAAAACAACAGAGATGAGATGACTTATGCAGTCATCGATATCGGCAATGCATCCGGTAGAATTCCACCAGATCATCTGTCACAGGTAAGGCATTTGGTAAACGAACGGTATCGAACATGTGTTGAACTCTGTAGTGGGTCCACCCACACAAATTATGAGCTGCGAGTATAGAGGGGACATCCTAACGCTGCACTGCGTCGGCGGAATGTATTGATACCGTCAAAAAGCTCGTTGGAAGAAGAAAAAGCTCGTTGGAAGTCCACACTCCCTGGGGCGCAGAGCTCGACATTATGAGAAAGATGGACATCCCGCTGCTCACAAAGGCGACGGTTTTCATCAAGGATGTGGGAGGCGAAATCGCGACGGGACGCATGATGGAAGTTTTAAACAAGCAAAACCAAAATTTGGTCGTGGAGAATGGCAGGTTTTCCACAGGGAGGAGAAGGAGGAAGGAACTCTCCTTGTGGTGGACATTGGTCAAGTCTCGTGACAAGTTTGGCTATGGCAGTCTTTTACAAGATTGGGAGGATTAGTATAGGCAAATATCCTCATACTGAGCCATCAGGCGGTGCAGTGGCGGGTTACTCAATACCGCCTAATGGAAAGGGGGCCGACGACGAGATTATCACCGACTCTCTCAATATTGGGAAAAGTAGGATAAGCAAAGATCCTAATACTAAAACATCAGGCAGTACAGGGGCGAGAGACCCAACGCAGCCTAACGGACAGGGGTCCAATGACATAAAAATGAGGGAGAAAGTGGCACAAGGGGGCATTTTATCGCCACTCTTACGGGTGACCACCATAAATGACCAATTACGGATGCTGACTGAGGAGGGATTCGCGTCTCCTACGCAGAATGTTATAATACTTCTATGGAGTAAGGATCCGAAGCAGCTGTGCAGAACGGCCGAAAAGGTCTTGCATATGGCATATGACTGGGCTAGACCGAGGATTCTCAATGTTAACACAGAGAAGACTGAAATATACCTGTTCACCAGGAAGACGAAGGTGGGCCAAATTGACGCACCACGTTTCCTCAACAAAACGATTTCGATATCTGACAAGGTCAAATACTTAGGAGTGATCTTGGATAGGAAACTTATTTGGAAGTGCCATTTTTAGAAGCGTACTGATAAGGCTCACAGATGTTGGGCACTATGTAGACGGGCCGTAGGCTCGAAATGGGGATAGTCGACGTGCTCTACAGGAGCGTGATTAGACCAATACTTACTTACGCCTCAGTAGTGGACTGTTATGGAGAAGAAGTACAACATAAGGACCAGACAACAATTTCAGAGCATAGGCGAAGCGATGAGGACCTCGCCTACTAGGGCACTGGAGACTATTCTAGATATCCGACCTATTGACATACAGATTAAGTGTGAGGCAGCCACTGCGGCTATGAGACTTAAGGCGATGGGAGAATGGATTGAGAATGGGAGAAGCTCGTACCACAGCGGTATAATCGAGGCGACGATAGAAGACCTGGAAGGAAGGGAAGAGGTTTCCAATCGGATACCTGAGACGAGACTTCAGGCCGAGAGCGAGGCACTGCTGCCAGCGGCACAGTCTTGGACTGACAGAACCCTAACACTGTCATCTGAATGATCATGTTACAGGGATGGATCAAAGCTAGAGGACAGAGTGGGCCTGGGGGCTACATCGAGAACCCAGGAATGCGGTCTGTTGTAGACTGCCTGACCATAATACAGTCCTGCAGGCGGAGATCCGGGCGCTCACGGATACGTAAGGTGATGTGTTGCTAACGCGAGGACGTCGAGTGTGAATATGTTGTTGTTGTTGTAGCCACATTTTCATGTGGAGGTGGCGATCGTCAAGCTCCTGTGTGAGCAAGCTCATTCCGGTCCAAAGGACTGATCAACGCAAGAACAAGGTGGCCATTGGTTATTTAAGGGCACCAATAATTCGCCTTGTCATATCGAGCACCATATGCAAATTGAAAATTTTGCCATAAACATTCCATTAAGGAGCAGGGGCAAACTTCTCACAAATCAATGAGTGCTGTCCGATTCAAGTTTAAGCTCAATGATAAGGGGCCTCCCTTTTATAGGCGAGACCGAACGGCGTGCCGCAATGCGACACCTCTTTTGGAGAGAAGTTTTACATGGCATAGTACCTCACAAATGTTGTCAGCATTAGGAGGGGAAAACCACCGCTTAAAATTTTTTCTGATGGTCTCGCTAGGATTCGAACCCCGGCGACCGGCGTCATAGTCGGACATGCTAACCTCTGCGCTACGGTGGCCTCGAGCATCATAGGCATTTAGTATTTGTGCAAGAGCCTGTACCTCCCGTCCTCTCACTGAGGCTCTCCGTTCGATACCGCTAATTGCCGCGACTGCCTGGGCAGCTCCTCCGTATGGAGCATTCCACTACCCGCAACCTGTGGACGCCCCCGGTAGCTCACAGCTAAGCTTCTCGTGACAGCAATGAATACCACACAGATCAGACCTCAGCCTGTGTGGTGCTTACAGCTATCCCGTGCCGGGATGTATATATCTTTACGGAAGTTCTTAAATGACCATAAGGGCAATAACAACCAGAACGGTAAGGTCACGAACAGTCTTGCAGTGTACGAAGGAGATTAACGCCTTCTCTGAGGATGGCACAATCCGCATTGTTTGGGTGCAGGGCCATAATAGAGTAAGGGGGAATGAAAGGACAGACGATTTGGCAGTGAAGGCCCGAGGACTACCGTCAATAAACTTGGTTAACCCGAAGCCTTTCGGGTTAACGCAGTCTGAGTTAAGGTCGTGGACGACGAATGCCCATGTAACACGAACCAGTCAGTGGGATGGCGAAAATGCTATGGTGCGATTCGGATAGTGAGAGGACGAGGCTATTACTGAAAGGAAATATGAAGAAGGTCAGTATAGCTTTTGGTATCATAACGGGATACTTAGGACTACGAGCTCACTTATGTGAAATCGGTGCAGCAAGTGATAACATATGTAGGGCATGCAGAGAAGATGATGAGACGTTGGAGCATTTCCTATATCATTGCCCTGCTATCGCGGCTAAAAGACACCTGTAAGGAAGTATGAAGGAGGTCAGAATAGGTCTTGGTATCTTAACGGGATGCACTGGACTACGAGCTCACATATGCAAAATCGGTGCGGCAAGTGATCGCATGTTTAGAGCATGTGTAGGGCATGTGGGGAAGATGATGCGACGTTGGAGCATTTCCTATGCCATTGCCCGGCTTTTGCTGCTAAAAGCCACCGGAACTTAAGTGGGGACACAATACCAGACATGAACCAACTTAGGGGAGTGGTATGGCAAACAATTAAGGATTTTGAAAGCAGCACGGGATTCCTAACTTAAAATTTTCTTTCTTAAGGTTAGTTTTTAGAGCGCACAAAAAACCGATTACTGGCTTAGGTGTATGTCCATAGTGGCAGGGGGCGGATTAATATCCACACCCTCTTTTGAACCTAACCTAACTACTTAATAATGCGTGCAATGGGAGACATAATATTGGGTTGCCCAAAAAGTAATTGCGGATTTTTCATATAGTCGGCGTTGACAAATTTTTTCACAGCTTGTGACTCTGTAATTGCATTCTTTTTTCTGTCAGTTATCAGCTGTTACTTTTAGCTTGTTTTAGAAAAAAGTGTAAAAAAAGTATATTTGATTAAAGTTCATTCTAAGTTTTATTAAAAATGCATTTACTTTCTTTTAAAAAATCCGCAATTACTTTTTGGGCAACCCAATATAAATCCGTGGTAAAGGGTATCTAAAGTTCGGCCTATCCGAACTTATCACGTTTTTACTTTTCTTTTTGCTTTGCCATAAACCAAAGCAACAACTCTGTTTCTTTTCAAACATTCAGAGGAACAAAAAACGGGGTTTCCTTAAATGCCAAGTCTTTTTATTTCTGTGAGAATTCAACCCTTCCCCCAGATCTCCCGTGTATTGGTTTCTGCTGACAAGTGTCATAGCAAATTAAATAAATGTATTATTAATAGGAGAATAAAAATTTCCATCCGCCACCTATATGGACACATACACACACACACACACACACATCCAATCACACTCTAACACTTTCGAGACAATGCAATGATTGGGGATGTCTATGTGCCGGAAATGTTATTTGCTTTCACTTCCTACCCCCGGCTCTCCTTCATTGAAATGAAGAAAAAAAAAACTTCAATTCAACAATTTCATTTCTTAAATTGTTATTGGCAAACATTTTGCATACTTCGGGGTCGATGTTTTCACCCGGACCATTGGAGTGTGTAATTTGCATTCATTTCGATTGGTATTTTGTGGCTTTTTCATTTGCAAATAGCTGAATATGTAGGTGTATCGAAGTATTGCTAAAACATTTTCACACACTCGTTTCCATGGAAGGAACATTACAAGCCACCTTTGGCTATTTTTATTGGGTATTGTGTAAATGGCCGATAAAAAAATTGAAATTTTGTTTTGCTTTTAAATATTGATTGGAAGTTTTTAGAGATTTTCTATGTACTTTTTGTTCTTGTTTAGATTTTTTTGTGTTTTTATTTGGCTGCAATTACTTTAGTAGCTAGAAAACCACAAGGATATTTCTATGGAATATTTTACAAATTTTACACAACATTTGAATAAATGCTAGATTAGAACTTTTAACATCCATATTTTTATGGAATGAAAACAATAACACCTGCTGTGTCATAAACAAATTGGAAAATTGCCCCACCTAAAATAACTGCATTGTGAAGTGATTTTGTTTTTTGATAAAATATTTAAAAATCAATTACTTTGAAAATGAAAATGGAAGTTACTAAATAAAAGTTTTGTTTCTATAAAATAAACTCGAATTAGTTTATCTTAGAATTTCAAAACTATTTGTAGTTACTTCAAAGGTAGTCATGTGAAAATATTTAATAGATTGGATTGGAATAACATATTCACAAGAATCTAAAAAATAAAAATTTACAAATAAAAACAATACTCTTGATAAACTACAGATAGCTATGAGATGTACAAAAGTATTTGTAATGTCCCGTCCGGGATTTGGATGTAAGACCAATGAAATGACATCATAACAAGTAGAAAGGCATTAAGTTCGTCCGGGCCGAACTTTGGATACCCACCACCTCGGGTATATATGAAAACCCCCCTTCGTCACAATCCGATGATAATTTGGATAATTGGATCGACACGGATATTGAATGGTATTGAATGGTCGGGACGGATGTCGATTTCACTTTTTCAAATTTCAGCGAAATTGGGTAATAAATAGAGCTTTTATGGGCTTCAGACCCTTTATCGGCAGATCGGTCTATATGGCAGCTATATCTAAATATAGTCCGATCCAAACCACATTTGGGTCCTTTGCTGGGAGGCGTAAACTACTCAATGTTTCAAATTTCAGCGAAATCGGTTAACAAATAAAGCTTTTATGGGCTTTAGACCCTTTATCCGAGGATCGGGCTATATGGCAGCTATACCTAAATATAGTCCGATTTGATCCATTTTTAGGTCAGATATCAGGAGGCTTAAAATAACCCTCTGTTTCAAATTTCATCGAAATCGGGTTATAAATTAAGCTTTTATGGGCTTCTGACCCCTTTATCGGCAGATCGGTCTACATGACAGCTATATCTAAATATAGTCCGATATGAACCAAATTTGGGTCCTATGTTAGGAGGCACAAAACTACTTACTGTTTCGAATTTCAGCGAAATCGGTTAAAAAATAAAGCTTTTAAGGGCTTCAGACCCTTAATCGGGAGATCGGTCTATATGGCAGCTACATCTAAATATAGTCTGATCTGAACCAAATTTGGGTCCTATATTAGGAGGCATAAACCTACTCAATGTTGAAAATTTCAGCGAAATCGGTTAACAAATAAAGCTTTTATGGGCTTCAGACCCTTTATCGGCAGATCGGTCTATATGGCAGCTATACCTAAATATAGTCCGATTTCATCCATATTTAAGTCAGATATCAGGAGGAGGAAAATAACCCTCTATTTCAAATTTCAGCGAAATCGGGTAATAAATAGAGCTTTTATGGGTTTCAGACCCCTTATCGGCAGATCGGTCTATATGGAGCTATATATAAATATAGTCCGATATGAACCCTATTTGGGTCAGATGTCGGGAGGCCTAAAACTACTCACTTTTTAAAATTTCAGCAAAATCGGATGAAAAATAAAGCATTTATGGGCATTAGACCCCTTATCGGAAAATCGGTCTATATAGCAGCTATATCCAAATATGGTCCGATTTGACCCGTTCAAGAACTTAACCAGCGTGCATCAGAAAGACGTATCTGTGCCAAATTTCAGCTCACTATCTCAATTTTTTAAGGATCTAGAGTGATTACAACAGACGAACGGACAAACACACGGACATCGTTAAATCGCCTTAGAATTTTACGACGATCCGAAATATATATACTTTGTAGGGTCGGAAATTGATATTTCGATATTTTGTAAACGGAATGACTAAATGAATATTCCCCCTATCCTATGATGGTGGGTAGAAAAATATTAACCTTAACAAGTAAAAGCGTGCTAAGTTCGGCCGGACCGAATCTTGGCAACCCACCACCATGGATTCTGCTAAAATATGGGAGCTATATCTGGTTTGGACTGATTTGGACCGTACATGACACAATTGCTGAGAGTCATAACAGAACACTGTGCGCAAAATTTCAATCAAATCGGACAAAAATTGCGGCTTCCAGGGGATATTGAGCTGAAACTTTGCACAGATTTGTTTTTTGTCCATAAGCAGGTTAAGTTCGAAGATAAGCTATATCGGACTATATCTTGATATAGCCCCCATATAGACCGATCCGTCGATTTAAGGTCTTAGGCCTATAAAAGCCACATTTACTTTCCCATTTTGCTGAAATTTCGGACAGTGAGTTGTGTTAGGCTACTCGACATCCTTCTTCAATTTGACCCCGATCGGTACAGATTTGGATATAGCTGTCATATAGACCGACCGGCCGATTTAGGGTCTTTGACCCATAAAAGCCACATTTATTATCCGATTTTGCTGAAATTCGGGACAGTGAATTGTGTAAGGCCCATCGACATCCTTCGTTAAATTGGCTCAGATCGGTCTAGATTTTGATATAACTGCCATATAGACCGATCCTCCGATTTATGGTGTTAGGCCCATAAAAGCCACATTTATTGTCCGATTTTGCTGAAATTCGCGACAGTAAGTTGTGTTAGGCCCTTCGAAAGGCCTATTCAATTTGGCCCAGATCGGTCCAGATTTGGATATAGCTGCCATGCAGAACGATCTCTCTATTTAAGGTCTGGGGTCCATAAAAGGCGCATTTATTGTTCGATTTCGCCGAAATTTGGGACAGTTAGTTGTGTTAGGCCTATCGACATTATTCTTCAATTTGGTCTAGATCGGTCCAGATTTGGATATAGCTGCCATATAGACCAATCTCTCGATATAAGGTTTTCGACCCATAAATGGCGCATTTATTGTTCGATTTCGCCTTAATTTGGGACAGTGAGTTGTGTTAGGCCTCTCGACGCCTTTCTGCGATTTGACCCAGATCGGTCCAGAATTGGATATATCTGCCATATAGACCCATCTCTCGATTTAAGGTCTTGGGTCCATAAAAGGAGCATTTGTTGTCCGATGTCACAGAAATATGGGACAGTGAGTTGCGTTAGGCCCATCGATATTATTCTTCAATTTGGTCTAGATCGGTCCAGATTTGGATATAGCTGTCATATAGACCGATCTCTCGATATAAGATTTTAAAAGGCGCATTTATTGTCCAATGTCACCTTAATTTGGGACAGTGAGTTGTGTTAGGCCTCTCGACGTCTTTCTTTAATTTGGCCCAGATCGGTCCAGAATTGGATATATCTGCCATATAGAGCCATCTCTCGAATTATGGTCTTGGGCCCATAAATGGCGCATTTATTGTTCGATTTCGCCGAAATTTGAAAAAGCGGGTTGTGTTGTGTTAGGCTCTTCGACTTCCCTCTTCGATTTGGCTCAGATCGGTTCAGATTTGGATATATCTGTCATATAGACCGATCTCTCGATTTAAAGTCTTGTCATTTATAATCCGATTTCGCTGAAATTTGACACATTTAGTCATGTTAGTGTCGTATATGGTTCAGATCGGTCTTTATTTGGATAGGGCTACCAAAAGACATACATTTTGTTCTACAAAATTGAATAATGACTTGTACTTATTAGAACACTTAATATCCATGCCGAATTTGGTTTAAATCGCAGGTGGTGGGTATCCAAAGTTCGCCCCAGCCGAACTTAACTCCTTTCTACTTGTTTTAAATCATTCTACTTTTCGAAAGTATGTGTGTATATGGATATTGCATTAAAAGAAATAAACAAAAATTCAATTTGTTTCTATCAAATGCCTGTAAATCATTGCGTCTTCAAGTCTGTCTAAAAAATATGGTGTTGTCTCTTGTCTTTGCTCTTTGTGATTTGATTATTTGATTATTTTTATTTACTGCTTATTATCCACTTAGTGCTCAGCAATTCCTTTTCTTTTTCCATTATATTGACGAGAGAATGAGAGCGTCATCAATAACAAAACAACAGTCTTCACTGAAGTTTAAATCAAAGACATTTCGGTGGATTTATCTCTCCCCCTCTCTTTCACACACACACACACTTTAAATCCTCACACACTTACCAGCGAAACTGCAATAACGAAGTGAAGACAGAACGCAGCTGTTCACAACAGACACTCAAATCAATTAAGCGCAAAGGTGTAAAGCTCTGTAAAATCCTGAAACGAGCAAACAAAAACGCATATAGTTGCGAATAAAGAAAGGGAAAGTGATTTTTAATGCACAGAAATAGGTCATCGGAATTTTCTACTTGGCTCACATTTTTTTGAATTAACCTATTCAATGATTAGAATGATATTACAACAAATGATTTATTGAATTTGCAGCTTTTGTATTAAAATAAAATCGGGGTAGTTGAATGATAACTGAATGGAGTTGATATCTTAAGGTAAATGGAAAATAAAAGGGCAATAAAAAGTAAAACTGCGCTGAGGGAAAATGATGTCCAGGAAAAATGGTGAAAGGACACCTGTCAGTCCTGGAGTGCTAAAGGCAAAGACAGTGAGAAGGTCCACAAGTAAGCGGTAGACGAGGCAGATGATGACCTATAGGAGATATGGGGCTTAGAGGTTAGGTTAGGTTCAAAAGAGGGTGCAGATATTAATCCACCTCATGACACTATGGACATACATCTAAGCCAGTAATCGACTTGTAGTTCGCTCTAAAAACTATAAAGTAACCTCTAAAATGAAAATTTTAAGTTATGAATTCCTTGCTACTAAAAAAATCCTTAATTGTTTTCAATACCGCGCCCCTAAGTTGGTTCATGTCTGGTATTGTGTCTTCACCTAAGTGCCGGTATCTGTTAGACGCGAAAGCCGGGCAATGATAAAGGAAATCCTCCAACGTCTCATCATCTTCCCCCCATGCCCTACACACGCCATCACTTGCCGCACCGATTTTACATAAGTGAGCTCGTAGTCCTAAGTGTCCCGTTATGATACCAATAGCTATACTGAACTTCTTCGTGATTCCTTTCAGTAATAGCCTTGTCTACTCGGCGAAAATCCCCTCTTAAGATTTTCGCCGTCCTAACGACCGTTTTGTTGTTCCACAATGTTGCATGCGCATTTGTCGCCCACTCCCTTAACTCGGACTGCGTCGACCCGAAAGGCTTCGGGTTAACCAAGTTTATTGACGGCAGTCTTCTGGCCTTCACCATCAAATCGTCTGCCCTTTCATTTCCCCTTACTCCGTTATGGCCCGGCACCCAAACGTTGCGGATTTTGGCATCCTCAGAGCAGGCGTTAATCTCCTTTTTACAATACAAGACTGTTCGTGACCTTACCGTCCTCATTGTTATTGCCCTTATGGCAATTTTACTGTCGGTAAAGATGTTCACACTCGATGTCCTCGCGTTAGCACCACACCACTTCACGCTTTCCGTGATCGGCCAAATCTCCGCCTGCAGGACCGTTTTATGGTCAGGCAGTCTTAAACAAAGCTCAGTCTCTGGATTCCCAATGTAGACCACCAGGCCTATTCTGTCCTCTAGCTTTGATCCATCCATGTAACATGATTTTCCAGATGGCAGTAGTAGGGTTCCGTCAATCAAAGACTGTGCCGATGGCAGAAGTGCCTTCCACTCAACTGCAAGGTTCATCCCAGGTATCCGATCGGAAACCTCTTCCTTTCCTTCCAGGTTTCCTATCGTCGCCTCGATTATACCACGATGGTATGAACTGTTCCCATCCTCAATCCATTCTCCCATCACCTTAAGTCTCATAGCCGTAGTGGCTGCCTCACACTTAATCTGTATGGCAATGGGTCGGATATCTAGAATAGTCTCCAGTGCCCCAATGGGTGTGGTCCTCATTTCTCCACCTATGGTAGGACAACATGTTCTCTGAACCTGTTGTATGGTCCTTATGTTGCACTTTTTCTCCATAGCAGTCCACCAAACTACTGAAGCATAAGTAAGTATTGGTCTAAACACGCTTCTGTAGAGCCAGTGGACTATTTTCGGATTCAGGTCCCATTTCGAGCCTACGGCCCGTCAACATAATGTTCAACATCTGTGAGCCTTCTCAGTACGATCCTGAATGTGACACTTTCAATTCAGTTTCCTGTCCAAGATTATTGAGGATTTGCTCTGCCGCTATACCCCGCTGGCATATCTTGAAACGTGATGGCATTAAAGTCAAGTAGTCTCCAGAGGATTAAAGTCTCTAGAACCTGGCGATAATGGTCAGACGGTAGGCCAATATCGACGGACCTGTAAATTTAGTTATTAACTGGATCACAACTACCAACTGGGGGCCACGGTAGCGCAGAGGTTAGCATGTCCGCCTAAGATGCTGAACACCTGGGTTTGAATCCTGGCGAGAACATCAGAAACAAATTTTCAGCGGTGATTTTCCCTTCCTAATGCTGGCGACATTTGCGAGGCACTAAGCCAGCGGGCCGAATCTTGGGAACACACCACCATGGATTCTGCTAAAATGTTATACAAACTAAATTTAGTGGAAGTGCATAATTTTATTCTACATACCAAACTTCTGTCAAACCAGCAAAAAATAAAGCTTCTAGGAACCGAACAAGGATGATCGAGAGACCGTTTTATATGGGAGCTATATCAGGTTATAGACTGATTTAGACCGTTCTTGGCGCAGTTGTTGGAAGTCGTAACAGAATACCGTATGCAAAATTTCAGCCAAATCGGCTTTGCGGCTTTCAGGGGCTCAAGAAGTCAAATCGGGAGATCGGTTTATATGGGAGCTATATCAGGTTATAGACCGATTTGAGCCGTGCTTAGCACTATTGTTGGATGTCATAACAAAACACTATGGGCCAAATTATAGATAAATTGGCCAAAATTGCGGGTTGTAAGGGCTCAAGAAGTCAAGTCGGGAGATCCGTTGATATGGGAGCTATATCAGTTTATAGACCGATTTGAACCGTATCTGGTACAGTTGTTGAAAGTCATAACGGAACACCACGTTCAAAATTTCAGCCAAATCGGATGAAAATTGCGGCTTCCAGAGGCTCAAGAAGTCCAATCGGGAGATCGGTTTATACGGGAGCTAAATCAGGTTCTTGGCCGATTTTGACCGTACTTGTCACAGATGTCGGAAGTCGTAACAGAACACTATGTGCAATATTGTAGCTAAATTGCTGATTGTAAGGGCTCAAGAAGTGAAATCGGGAGATTGGTTTATATGGGAGCTATATCAGGTTATATACCGTGTCGGGGCGTACTTGGCACTGTTGTTGGACGTCATAACAGAACACTATCTGCAAAATGTCCATCAAATCGGACGAAATTTGTGGCTTCCAGGAGCTCAAGAAGTCAAATCGGGAGATCGGTTTATTAGGGAGCTATATCCAAATCTGAACCGACTTGGCCCATTTGCAATCCCCAATGACCTACATCAATATAAAGCATCTGTGCAAAATTTCAAGCGACTAGCTTTACGCGTTGGGCCGATATCGTGATTTCACAGACGGACGGACGAACGGACATGGCTAGATCGAATCGAAATGTCGAGACGATCTAGAGTATATATACTTTTGGGGTCGCAGATCGTTATTTTGAGGTGTTACCAACGGAATGACTAGGTTAGTTTACCCCCATCCTATGGTGGTGGGTATAAAAATAGTATGTTAGCCATGTAAAACTTTTCCCAAAAAGAGGTGTCTCACTGCGGCACACCGATTGGATTCAGCTATTAAAAGCAGGTCCCTTATCATTGTGACTAAACTTAAATCGGGCAGCAATCATTGATATGTGAGAAGTTTGCACTTTTTCCTTAATCAAATGTTCATGGACAAGTTTGCATTGCAACTACCAATCGGCGGTGTGTACATGGTGTACAGTTCCCCACCCCCAATATTGCCAGCACTGGCCTTGCATTATTGGAGTAGAGGTATTGCGTTGTGTATATTGCCGCCTGGCAGAAGTCGGAGGGGTCACATAGTTCGACGACGACGACGCATGTGACCCACTGCTGTCTATATTAGCACAACAACTTGCAACATAATCAGTGTACCGATTGCACCCCACCAACACCAACCGATGATGAAGGCTGTTCTGGCAAATTTAACAAAACCATCTCTGTTGTGTACCCATGCCTATTTTTAACAACGAGTATTGATGATAAGATATAAGCGGCAATCTTATTTTGCTCCCTTAATAAAGCCAACACAAATCTTCTTTGTTTTAAAAAGACGACATTTAGATTGGATTATCAAATAGTGTGGCCCTTGCTGTGTATTTCATCATTCCAATGCAACTTATAGATATTACCAAACTCTGCATCTGCAGCTCTGTGGTATATGTTTTAATATTGTCATCCGTTTTCTCTTTGATGGCTACACTTTTGAATTATAACTCTGGGCAGATGTCAAAACCGATGAATATGAGTGCAGCAAAGAGTCTTGTTTTGGTCGTTAAAGAAAAAGCATTTCAACCGAGCTCTGCTATACTATTTTTATACCCTACACTACCACTGTGGTACAGGGTATTATAAGTTTGTACATTTGTTTGCAACGCTAAGAAGGAGAAGAGCTAGACCCATTGATAAATATACCGATCGACTCAGAATCACTTTCTGATTCGATTTAGCCATGTCCGTCTGTCCGTCCGTCCGTCTGTGAGTCGATGTATTCTTGTAGTCAAAGTGCAGATCGTATTTGTTGTCCAATCATCACGAAATTTTGCACATATCGCTTTTTTGGCCCAAGGACGGACGCTATTGGTATCACCCGATTTGCATTTAAATCGCCTAGTAACTACAATTTTCAACCGATCTGCACAAAATTTGGCATGGATTGTTTTGTTACTGATCCTAACATATATATATGTTGCCCGAATTTATAATTGTAGGGTAGGTGTAGGGTATTATATAATCGGCTCCGCCCGACTTTTGTCTTTCCTTACTGGTTCTTTATTATAAACACACAGTACAATTTGATATTTAAATTAATAAACATTTCGAATTTAAACCTTTATCCCACTCCTCCATCCTTTGAATGTATTTAATATCAAAAATACTTTAGGATCCGCTTAAGTCATAGCCCTTCATAATTTTCCCATATTCCAATTGCATACCACTTTTCACTTTAAATAGATATTTAATATGCTGCTATAATGTCTTGGCACTGCCATCTCCCATGACTAATACAGTAAAAATGCCATATTATTTAATGGACCTTGAAAAGATTAATTGCCTAAGTTTATGGTCAAGTAAGAAATACAATTTGTAACAATTTTATTGCAGATCCCTTTATTAACTTTTTATACGTCCTGACAACATCATTTTTAAAGAGCTTTTGTCAGAGGGTTCGGCGCTATTCAACTCGAGGGGCCGTCTTGATGCTATTGCTACTGTGCTAGCATCACGTATTAGCTTACAAAGGATTTGGTTAATAATAAGTTTTATAGTTTCTAAGCATTTGTTTATGGGGTGTTGGTTTGGTTTATTACCCACCACGCAACACGTTTAGTCGCACTTTGTCATTTGACCACCTGTGCGCATACTTAATTTAATGGGTCACGTACAGCGTTGCGTATACGTTATGTGGCAGCATAACCACATTCGTTTGCTCGTTCGTTCGTTCGTTTATTCATTCCCTTGTGCTACAAAACAATTGGCCCCCATATGAATGTGCTACAATACACACACACACACACATATGTTTGTATGTATTTTTGTGCATGTGAGTTTTAGTTTTTATGCAGCTATAGTAATGTAAAATAACCCCTAAAGTCACCATCATCATCCATCACATTGAACTTATGTGCGAAGATATTAGTGAAGGATAGTACATTTTTGTATAGTTAATTTGGTGTAAATTGTTTTTAATTTTAATGAAACTCCTCTTTTCGTATTAAAATGTTTTATATTTATTTTACTAATTACAAGGAGTTTAGAGACACTAGGTGAAATTATGAAAAATTTTAAATTCAGAGAGACGGACGAATAAAAACAAAAATGTTCAGAAGGTTTTATAACACTCAGTCGTAGCAAATTCGAAGAAGAGATGTAAGATTGCCGAGTACTTGAGGCGGGAGATTAATTTGGGTCGAATGTTTAGAGGCTTAAAATTGCGCTCTATTCCAAATTTCAGCGAAATCGGATAAAAAATAAACCTTTTATGGCCTTCAGACCCCTTATCGGAAGATCGGTCTATCTGAATATAGTTCGATCTGCACCATATTAGGGTCGGATGTTGGGAGGCGTAAAACTACTCACTGTTTCAAATTTCAGCGAAATCGGTTAAAAAATAAAGCTTTTATGGGCTTTAGATCCTTTACCTGAGGATCGGGCTTTATGGCAGTTATATCTAAATATAGTCCGATCTACACAATATTTGGGTTGAATGTCTAGAGGCTTATAACTGCGCTCTATTCCAAATTTCAACGAAATCGGATAAAAAACAAGTAAAAGCGTGCTAAGTTCGGCCGGGCCGAATCTTATATACCCTCCACCATGGATCGCATTTGCCGAGTTCTTTTGGCGGCATCTCTTCTTAGGCAAAAAAGGATATAAGAAAAGATTTGCTCTGCTATTAGAGCGATATCAAGATGTGGTCCGGTTTGGACCGCAATTAAATTATATGTTGGAGACCTGTGTAAAATTTCAGCCAATTCGAATAAGATTGCGCCCATTGGGGGCTCAAGAAGTAAAATAGAGAGAACGATTTATATGGGAGCTGTAACGGGCTATAGACCGATTCAGACCATAATAAACACGTTTGTTGATGGTCATGAGAGGATCCGTCGTACAAAATTTCAGGCATATCGGATAATAATTGCGCCCTCTAGAGGGTCAAGAAGTCAAGACCCAAGATCGGTTTATATGACAGCTATATCAGGTTATGAACCGATTTGAACCATACTTGGCACATTTGTTGGATGTCATAACAAAACACGTCGTACAAAATTTCATTCCAATCGGATAAGAATTGCGCACTCTAGAGGCTCAAGAAGTCAAGACCCAATATCGGTTTATATGGCAGCTATATCAGGTTATGGACCGATTTGAACTATACTTGGCACAGTTGTTGGATATCATAACAAAACACGTCGTGCAAAATTTCATTCCAATCGGAGAAGAATTGCGCACTCTAGAGGCTCAAGAAGTCAAGACCCAATATCGGTTTATATGGCAGCTATATCAGGTTATGGACCGATTTGAACCATACTTGGCACAATTGTTGGATATCATAAGAAAACACGTCGTGCAAAATTTCATTCCAATCGGATAAGAATTGCGCACTCTAGAGGCTCAAGAACTCAAGACCCAAGATCGGTTTATATGGCAGCTATATCAAAACATGGACCGATATGGCCCATTTGCAATACCAACCGACCGACCTACACTAATAAGAAGTATTTGTGCAAAATTTCAAGCGGCTAGCTTTACTCCTTCGGAAGTTAGCGTGCTTTCGACAGACAGACGGACGGACGGACTGACAGACGGACGGACATGGCTAGATCGACATAAAATTTCGCGACGATCAAAAATATATATACTTTATGGGGTCTCAGACGAATATTTCGAGTAGTTACAAACGTAATGACGAAATTAGTATACCCGCCATCTTATGGTGGAGGGTATAATAAAGCTTTTATGGCCTTCAGACCCTTTATCTGGAGATCGGTCTATATGACAGCTATATCTAAATATAGTCCGATCTGTACCATATTCGAGCCGAATGTTGAAAGGCTTAAAACTGCGCTCTATTCCAAATTTCATCGAAATTGGATAAAAAATAAATCTTTTATGGCTTTCAGACCCCTTATCGGGAGATCGGCCCATATGGCAGCTATATCTAAATATACTCCGATCTGAATCATATTTACGTCAGATGTCGGGAGGCTTAAAATAACCCACTGTTGTAAATTTCATCGAAATCGGGTAAAAAATAAAGCTTTTATGGGCTTCAGACCCTTTATCGGGAGATCGGTCTATATGGTAGGTATATCTAAATATAGTCCGATTTGAACCATATTTGAGTCAGCTGTCGGGAGGCCTTAAACTACTCACTGTTTCAAATTTCAGCAAAATCGGATAAAAGTTTTTATGGGCATTAGACACTTTATCGGGAAATCGGTCTATATAGCAGCTATATCCAAATATGGTCCGATTTGGCCCGTTCAAGAACTTAACCAGCGTGCATCAAAAGGACGTATTTGTGCCAAATTTCAGCTCAATATCTCAATTTTTGAAGGGTCTAGAGTGATTACAACAGACGGAAGGACAGACGGACGGACATCGTTAAATCGTCTTAGAATTTTACGACGATTCGATATATGTATATATATATATATATATATATATATATATATATATATATATATAAATATATATATATATATATATATATATATATATATATATATATATATATATATATATATATATATATACATATATATATATATATATATATATATATATATATATATATATATATATATATATACATATATATATATATATATACTTTGTAGGGTCGGAAATTGATATTTCGATGTGTTGCAAACAGAATGACAAAATAAATATACCCCCTATCCTACGGTGGTGGGTATAATTATTCGAATCAGCAAATGATGCCTAACACTTAGTTGAAGCCTTAACGTCTTCTTAGCTTTGCAAATAGTTGCGCAAAGTTGTATTATATCCAATAAGTTTGATCGATTATGAATTGATGTCTTAAAGAATTTCCAATCATTCAACCTTTTCAGACCCAGCCGTAAAAACTTGTGATGTGGAAATTTGTAACTAAAAAATTTTAATAAGTATTTTCATCAGGTAACTCGTTCTTTTCGTATTTTTATACCCTACACCTTTAGATTGCTTTGCTTCGGACGAAATGATCGGTGGTCTCCCCAGCACAACGTTTGTGTCTTTTTATTATTCATAGATATACCTAAATTCTCTTTATAATTGTCATTTTGGTCCCACTAGTGTAGGGGAAACTACAAAGTCCACCGTAAAAACGCCCCTTCTCCGGGACTCTAGATCTGTCGCTCCAGTGAAAACAGACACAAGTCTTATTTTATTGTATACAACTATTATGGGTATTCTTGAGTGGCTGTATAAATTTTTTCGCGAAAATAGATTCCTATAACGAGGCTAAGTTATTCATGCGGAGGGAAAAATTAAGAATACGTCCTGTCCGTCCCCGCCACCGGTTCAAACCAGAGGTCCCCAATCAAATGCAAATTTGCTCATGAACATTTCCATTGAGGAACAGGGCAAAATTTTCACATATCAATGAGTGCTGTTCAATTCAAGTTTAAGCTCAATGATAAGGGACCTCCATGTTAAGGTAGTGAGCTAAAATGTGCCACGATTTCACATGTAAAATGATAAAAAGATAGGTTGGGCAGCCCATCACCGTTTGAAAAAACGAAGAAGAAAGAGAAAAGAAACTGCCCTCCATGTTGACGGCCCTTGCAAATGTTCTTTGGACCATGATTTGCGTAAATGCACCTGGTATGGGCATGTTTTTCGGCATAGAGACGAAGCCTATTGAAATTCGAAAAAATCGGTTCAGATTTGGATATAGCTTCCATATATATCTTCAACCGATTTGCAGTAATAATGCAATAAAATGGTCATTTGTTAACCGATTCTCTCGAAATTTGGCAGGAAGGATTTTCTTATGACACTCAAGATTACTGATGAATTTTATAGAAATCGGTTCAGATTTGGATATAGCTCCCATATAAATGTTCGTCCATTTTGCAGTTATAATGCAATAAAATTGTCATTTGTTAACCGATTCTCTCGAATTTCGACAGGAAGGATTTTCTTATGACTCTCGATGTTACTGGTGATTTTCATAAAATTCGGTTCAGATTTGGATATAGCTCCCATATAAAATGTTCGTCCGATTTGAAGTAATACAGCAATTAAATGGTTATTTGTTAGCCGATTCTCTTGAAATTTGGTAGGAAGGATTTTCTTGCGACACTCAGTATTACTGGTTAATTTCATTAAAATCGGTTCAGATTTGGATATAGCTCCCATATATATGTTCGTCCGATTTGAAGTAATACAGCAATAAAATGATCATTTGCTAACCGAATCTCTCGAAATTTGGCAGGAAGGATTTTCTTATGACTCTCGATATTACTGGTTAATTTCAAAGAAATCGGTTCAGATTTATATATAGCTGCCATATATGTATATCGCCCGATTTTCATTTTTAGATCAACTGCAAGCGCATTTCTGAACAATTTTGCCAAAATTTTGCACAATGCCCTCGATGTCTACCACAATATCTAAGATGTTTGGTCAACATCGGTTCAGATTTAGATGTGGCTCCCATATATATGTTCGTCAGATTTTGGGTAATTTTCAATAATGTTGTCATTTGTCAACCGTATTCATTACTGTGTGAACATATTTGTTCGAAACTTGATACCGATTGTTTAATAACCCATCTGAAAAAATCCGCCGAGGTCCATCAAAATTGGTTCAGAATTAGATATAGCTCCCTCTTTGTGTTTATAGGGTAGGTGTAGGGTATTATAAAGTCAGCACCGCCCGACTTTTGACTTTCCTTACTGGTTTAAAAATGGTTCAGCTATAGAAACAAGTTTGCCTTTTAGGCCTTCTCTTGCTCTTGTGATATCACTATCACATAGAAACAGTCTGAGCAAATGTAATTGAAGACTGTCACTGCTCTTCTGTGTCTCTCTTTCTCCATCTCCCTCTTTCTAAGTTTCCTCCATTACCATTTTCCATATTTCCACAAATATTTATCCTCCTGTCAAAACCTGAACACAAAGTTTTGCTAATAGGAAATTCCCATGTTTTAATTCTTGGTTTGATTTCCTTTGTTCCATGTTTTCTAGCGTGTGGTTTGAGCTTGTCGCCATCTTTGGTTATTTATTATTTAGCACTTTCTCTAACAATTTCCGCTAAACCTTTTTCTATACAGCAAATCGACCATATTTAGAACAACAATGTAGGAAACACCAAAAAACAGTGGAACAAAAACAAATCAAACAAGAGCTTCCCATTGTCTTGTTTAGGTTTTGTGCTTGTTTAGGCAACACATAAAACCAAGCCTAAACGCTAGGGTTTTGTTACGGCTCGAATGAGTGTGGCAAGTATTGGCTATGAGCCAAAATTAAAGAAAAAAGTGAACTGCAAAAAACACCGTTGCCCCCGCCATTCCACTTTCACATGCAATGAAGGCACTAGAGTAGCATACAATGGCGAAAAATTGCTTGGTAACTTTGTAACTTAAATGACTAACGAAATTGTCGCCCTGCTCTGCTGTGGTTGTTCTCATATAAATACACTGCTACCGTTGTTGTTGTTATTTGATAGTAGCAACATTTGCCTTATTGTTATTTGTTGTTGTAGACTATTTCGTCTGAGTGTGAGTGTGTGTGTGTGTATGGCTGTGTTCTAAGCTGTTGACAATTTTGTTATATATTTGTTTTGTTTCATTGCTGTTGCTGTTGCTGCTGCTGCTGCTTTTGCTGTTGTAGTGGTAATGGTGACAGCGGTGTTGGTGGTTGTATCTCTTGTCCGTTATAACAATATTTACATGCATAATCATGTTCTTTCTTGACCCGATTTGTTAACATTGTTAGTGACAAGAAGTGAAGTGCAGCTTTTTGTTTATTTTGTCTATTTCCTGTTTTGTCTTTGCCCCTTCCAAAGCTTCAAGTTCACGTTTGTGTGAGTGAGTAGGTGAGAGACACCATGTGTATGTGAGTATGTATGTATTTTGAACACAATTTTTAACACATTATTTAAATTAAGTAACTTGCCCACAACTGCACGGAGAGAAAGAGAGAGAGGGTGTAAACAGAGAAACGAGGTGATAAGTGCTTTGATAAACTTTAGTAATGGCTACACCGAAAAAAATAACTAAAAGCTAAAAACTTTGTAAAAATGGGGAAGGGAAAATGTAACAAGTAAAAGCGTGCTAAGTTCGGCCGGGCCGAATCTTATATACCCTCCACCATGGATCGCATTTGTCGAGTTCTTTTCCCGGCATCTCTTCTTAGGCAAAAAACAAAGGATATAAGAAAAGATTTGCTCTGCTATTAGAGCGATATCAAGATATGGTCCAGTTTGGACCACAATTAAATTATATGTTGGAGACCTGTGTAAAATGTCATCCAATTCGAATAAGATTTGCGCCCTTTGGGGGCTCAAGAAGTAAAATAGAGAGATCGATTTATATGGGAGCTGTATCGGCCTATAGACCGATTCAGACCATAATAAACACGTATGTTAATGGTCATGAGAGAATTCGTCGTACAAAATTTCAGGCAAATCGGATAATAATTGCGACCTCGAGAGGCTCAAGAAGTCAAGATCCCAGATCGATTCATATGGCAGCTATATCAGGTTATGAACCGACTTGTACTTTATTTGACATAGTTGTTGAAAGTAACAAAAAAAGACGTCTTGCGAAATTTCAGCCAAATCGGATAGAAATTGCGCCCTCTAGAAGCTCAAGAAGTCAAGACCCAAGATCGGTTTATATGACAGCTATATAAGGTTATGAACCGATTTGAACCATACTTGGCACAGTTGTTGGATATCGTAACAAAACACGTCGTGCGAAATTTCATTCCAATCGGATAAGAATTGCGCACTCTACAGGCTCAAGAAGTCAAGACCCCAGATCGGTTTATATGGCAGCTATATCAGGTTATGGACCGATTTGAACCATACTTGGCACAGTTGTTGGATATCGTAACAAAACACGTCGTGCAAAATTTCATTCCAATTGGATAAGAATTGCGCACTCTAGAGGCTCAAGAAGTCAAGACCCCAGATCGGTTTATATGGCAGCTATATCAGGTTATGAACCGATTTGAACCATACTTGGCACAGTTGTTGGATATCATAACAAAACACGTCGTGCAAAATTTCATTCCAATCGGATAAGAATTGCGCACTCTACAGGCTCAGGAAGTCAAGACCCAAGATCGGTTTATATGGCAGCTATATCAGGTTATAAACCGATTTGAACCATACTTGGCACAGTTGTTGGATATAACAAAACACGTCGTGCAAAATTTCATCCCAATCGGATAAGAATTACGTACTCTAGAGGCTCAAGAAGTCAAGACCCAAGATCGGTTTATATGGCAGCTATATCAAAACATGGACCGATATGGCCCATTTACAATACCAACCGACCTACACTAATAAGAAGTATTTGTGCAAAATTTCAAGCGGCTAGCTTTACTCCTTCGGAAGTTAGCGTGCTTTCGACAGACAGACGGACGGACGGACATGGCTAGATCGACATAAAATTTCACGACGATCAAGAATATATATATATTTTATGGGGTCTCAGACGAATATTTCGTGTAGTTACAATCAGAATGACGAAATTAGTATACCCCCCATCTTATGGTGGAGGGTATACAAATTGAGAAGGGAAGGGAAAGGCGGTCTGCTCTAATGTTGACGACCCCCGCAAACGAACTTCCCTAATGTTTGGTGAATCTTCGCCAAGAATTTCCGAACCTATACAGAGAAAATGTGATGCAAAATATTGAGAATCAGTTAGGGTTCAAAACAAATTAATCTGAAGATACAGCGTCTCAAAGAGGTCAGCCAACGACCAGAGGACTGCCGAGGGCTTTGTTCTAACGAGGCAGAATGCATTGGATCTGTTATATAAGAGGTAAGAACAAGTCTAAGCCCAAGAAAGCAAAGATAGCCTACGAAGATTTATTGCAATGAAGATTGCAATCCCATGGCAGCCGGTTGTATGCACCGGATTGAACCGATGGAACCACTTATCGGCAACGGCTGCCGCCTCTGTGTACATGTTCGTCTTTTTTCGTCATGGGTGAGGAACATCCCGGAGTACCTTCTCCGCAGGCTTCTGGTCCGTGCCGAAATTGAAAAGGACCCCGGAAACCGGTTCTGTTTGGTTTGCCAGAACCGCCTCCATTATCGGTCGGTGTGGGTGAGATGTAACCGGTGCATGGAGTGGGTACAATTCCGAGCTTGCTCTGGCCTCACTTCACTACAGAAGTATTGACATACTGGTTATGTCGCAAGGTGGTGTGCGAACATAGCCAGCAGTAGGTCACAAGCGTCGTCGTCGTCGCCTTCTGCGTCCTCGTCGTCGGACTATGTGACCCACCGACCTCTCCTGTACGGCAATATACGCAACGGCAGCATCCCAGCCCAAATATTACCAGGCCAATGCCGGGAAGTGTATCCTTTTAGCAGCTAAACTGCAACGAACTCCGTGGCAAGATCGATGAGATTGTGGATTTCATAATTCGGAAAAACATATTGGTCGCTGCGATCCAGGAGACAAAGCTGACCAACACCTGCTGCTTGCACAGTTGTCACGGATACAATGTGCTACTTAAGGATCGCTCAAGGAATGCAGGTGGGGGATTGGCCTTCGTGATACATCATTCCGTGCAATATAGACCCATCTCGCCTGCGCCTGACGCTAGCGACCCCTACATGGAATGCATGGGGATAGCAGTCAGGTCCGGTACTGTCGAGATAGAGCTATACAACGTGTACATACCGCCGGTTGGTAGCTGTGTCCCGATTAATGGCCAAGCTTACAACCCCAACATAAGTAGATAACTATCTGGCCATAATCGTCTGGTTCTGGCATTCTCCCCTAGTTAACGACCAGCGTGGCATAGCTTTGGCAGAGCAGATTGAAAGCTCCACGTTTTGCACGGTGAATGAGGATGCCCCCATAAGGATAACGAGGAGGTGCCACAGCTCGCCAGTCATCTCCATTGCATCCCCTGATCTCCTGAGTGACGTATCCTGGCAAGCCGTCATCTCTTTGTGGTTAGACCACCTCCCCATAATTCTCACCATCGACCGACCACCCGACTTCATAACCTCTGAGCGCTGGACGTTTATCGACCATAAGAAGGCCGATTGGGCTGGCTTCAGAGAATATACCAATCGCCGCTTCAGTGAACTGCGAACGGATGTGCTAGTGGCCGAGAAGAAATTCCGAGGCATCATTAACGCAGCAGCCGCTCGCTTTATACCAGCCGGTCGAATACCTCAAGTGCGGCCCAAATTCCCGGCAGTGGTACTCGCAGACGAGCGTGATGGGATTCGTGGTATGGACCCCGCTTACCCCAGAATCAGCGAGCTGAATCTGGAAATAAACGGGGTAGTCAACGAACATAAACGGAATTTATGGGTGGGACGCTTGGAGCAATGTAACTAAGGCACCAGTGTTGGCAAACTGTGGTCTACTGTTAAGTCACTCTCGAACCACGGTAGACGGGATGACAGGACCTCCGTCACTTTTGGCGAAATAACGGGGACTGATACGAAGAAATGCGCCAGGTTGTTCAACCGTCAATTTATTGTGCATCCCGAGTGAGACAGGGCAAGGAGGAGAGCCATTCGCCGTATTCGTGGTCTCCGAGCCGATGAACAGCCATCACAATTTACCGTGGGCAAAGTTACGAATGTCATCCGTGGCGCCAAATCATCTAAGGCGTTGGGCCCCGACGGAATCTCTACATTGATGTTGAAGAATCTGGATTCACCTGGAGTTGAGTACCTTACTACTGTCCTCAACCTGTCTTTGAAGACTCTTATAGTTCCCGATGTCTGTAAAATGGGCAGAGCAGAGTGAAAATCATATGGGAGAGACGAGGTTTTTAATGAGAGGTAGTAGGAAGGATGGCTCTTGGTATCATTACGGTTCCTATATGACTACGGGGGCTCTTATTCAGATTTAATGCGGCAAGTGACTGCGCGTGTATGGCATTTTGGGAAGGTAATGAGACGTTTGGACATTTCCAATGACAATGCCCAGCTTTCCTGTCTAATAGACTATGGCACCTAGGAACGTATCCAATACCAGGCTTGAACCAACTTGGTAGCACAGAATGTGTTCATAAAAATATGAACACAATCTATACATTAGAATAATCTTAAGGGGGAGTAATAAAATATCTTAAGCATACTTTTCTTATCAAAATAGTTCAGGTCATTAGGATCATTTATCCCAACTCTTTCAATAGAGATTGTTTATCTCTTTACAGTTTATGGTTTCTTAATGCATATCTAATGTAGCCATAAAGTAAATGAGTTTACAAGCGATAATTGTTTAGGGTTTTCCTGCCGCGCATATGGAAGACGCTTAGGTAGTTTATGACCGGCTTATCACTTAAAAGGGACGCTGTAATTAGGTACTGTTGTTATTCGTCTAATAAGGAAGATAAGATTGTTCGCTTAGTGTAGTTTAAGAATTAGTTGGTAAGATAGTATATAAACAGGATTGAATGGCATAATAAATTAGATTTGAAGATACAACCAAACCGTACGGGTGTTTTCATTTCTCCTACTACAACATTGGTCCTTCGAGAGAAAGAGATCAGCGGCCGTAAAAAATATAGAAACAATATATTATAAATAAAACAGGAAAAGAAAAAGCCAAAAGGGCTGAACCAAGAATCATAAGAGCCAAGAATAAAGGCAACTACAAAACAAAAAAAATAAAAAAAAAAAACAGCGCTAAGAAAATATATATGTAAAAAAAATACAAATAGCCAAAAAAAAAGAAGGCAAAAACAAAAATTAAAAAAAAAAAAATATATCAAAAAAAAAAAAAAAAACAAAACCAATTAATAACAGCTAAAAGGCAAATACTAAAAAAAAAAAAAACAAATAATAAAAATGTCGGCAGATAGACATATTCTTTACAAAATTCAAAATAAAATCCTTAAGGAAATCATTGAGATTTCTGGAAAACTAAAGACGGAGAAGTTCAGAAAGGCTACATTGGAAAGTACGTCCAAGTCGCTAGAGAATAAAATGGAGGAAGCAAAGCTAAATAATTATAAATTAGAGCAACTTGGGCCGAATAGCGATGTCTACTTCAAGGACAACATCTGGGAGAGAATTGAGAGTTCCTATGAAAAATGCAAGGAACACATGCAACAAATTAGAGAGGAGCCCGAAAATGAGGAAACCGGAAGCGAAAAAGTGGAGCTTGCGCTACTGACAAATCCTACAACGACAACTGAGCACGAAAAGGGTGCAAGGAAAAAAGAGAACCAAGGAGCAGTAATGGAACAATTTCGGGCATTACAGGAAAACATGCTACTTCAATTTCAAACACAGCAGGAGCAACTGAAGAGACAGCAGGAGATATTTCAAAAGAAAATGGAGCAGATGCTACAAGAGCAATTATATGAGAAGAAGAGAGAAGTCACCCAGCAAGTAGAAGAGCGAGCAGCGTTGAAGGAATTGACCATAGCCACCCCACATACCAATAGTGAGAGAAAAAATGCAGTGCTGTCTCAATTCCGCAGAAGGATCATGAAGTTTTCCGATGCCATGGAAGCAGATATTTCTGGGGTCTCCATATATGCTCTAGAAAATATGAAGTCTATGTGGGAAAAACAATTCGACGACATCAAGCGGCTTCATTTGGAATTAACCACAGAACATGGAATGGAAGAAGTGGATGAAGAACTGGAAGACATAGAAGAAAAAATGAACACAAAAATACAAAATATAATTGTAAAGATGAGTGGCTTGAAAGAAGAATCACAGACTGTGGAATTAAAAAGGATAGAGATTCCATGCTTCAATGGAAATGTGGAGGATTGGAATTCCTTTCATGACCTGTTTAAGAAAATGGTAGATGGAAACTCTCAATTATCCGAAGTTCAAAAACTGTACTACCTAAAAACGAATTTAAGAGGAGATGCCTTCCGTTTAATTCAGCATCTGCAAGTCACAGACGCAAATTATAAAGCAGCATGGGAATTGCTGGAGAAGAGATATAATAATAAAAGAATTTTGTTCACGAAACTAGTGGACAAGATTCTGGATCACCCAAGTATAAACAGCCAAGTGGCGGTGGGTCTAAGAAAATTGCTAGACAGCGTGAATGAGAGTATTCATGCTTTAAAAGCAATGGATATTCCTTTAGACCATGCGGATCCAATTTTAGCCCGAATTATCATACGTAAACTCGATAAGGAGGGGCTTATTCAGTATGAGCAAAATGTAAAAAAATCTAAAGAGATTCAAAGACTGGCAGATGTGTTGGACTTTCTGGAACAGCAGTATCAAGCACTGGAGGCTTCAACAAGCAGAAAACAATTCGTACCAGGACTATTTAAGCCGCAGGATAGATCTGGAATGGCGGAAAAGAAGCAATGCCGATTCTGCAAGTTTAATGGGCATGATATTGTTGCTTGTAGGAAATTTGCGGCACAGTCATCGAACGAGAGATATAGTTGGGTAAAGACAGCGCAGTTATGCCTCAAATGTCTCAAACACGGGAAAGATAAGCGGTGTTTGAGTGATAGCAAATGTCAGAAGTGCGGATTGAGTCATAACACACTAATCCATTTGGAGAGAATCAGCAACACGAAGGCAATGACAACAAACTCAGCAACAAATGTTCTTCTGGCTACCGCCCAAGTTCGTGTAAAGTCTTTACATGGAGAATACGTAACATTAAGGGCTTTAATTGACCAAGGATCCCAAATAACATCGGTATCGGAAGACGCAGCGCAGCTACTACAACTACCAAAGACGAAGACGGAGGTGAAACTACGAGGTCTCGGAGAAACCATGGTGGGAATGGCAAAATCTAAAGTACTAATGGAAATAAGACCTAGATTTGTCAGCAACACTAAATTCAAAGTGGAAGCACTAGTCCTGCCGAAACTAGCATCAGCTCATCCAGATAATAGCTTCCAATACAATATTGGAAGATGGAAGAACATTAATCTGGCCGATCCAAACTTCAACAAATCTGAAAGAATCGATATGGTAATTGGGGCCGACCTTTTCCCACAAATATTGGAGGGAGGAGTTCGTCATGATGAAGCGATTGTGGCACAAAACACGAAGTTTGGCTGGATCCTGTCTGGAAAAATACTAATGAGGCCTGGAAAAGGTAGCGGAAGGTATGTTGCTACCACAACTATTGGGCGATTTTGGGAAATTGAGGAGATAGAAGACGAAGAAACGATCTTGGAAAATGAACAAGTAAAATGGCATTTTATTCCCCCGGCAGCTCCTCACTTCGGAGGAATATGGGAAGCAGCTGTTAAGTCAATGAAGCATCACCTGAAAAGAATTATTGGAGACACGAAGTTAACATATGAAGAAGTGAGCACAGTGCTGTCTCAGATTGAAGCGGTTCTAAATTCAAGGCCTTTACACGAACTCAGTAGCAGCACGGAAGATGTCGACACAATAACACCAGGCCACTTCTTAATTGGGCGACCATTGTTAGAAGCTCCGGCGAAAAGCGATGAAGGAGACTTGGGATGCGTTAACCGGTGGAAATTAATACAACGAATAAAAAATCATTTTTGGAGAAAGTGGAAGGAAGAATATTTAACATCCTTGCAAAATCGAACAAAATGGAGAAAGAAAGAGCGGAATTTAGAGGTTGGACAAATGGTGATACTACGAAATGAGGATACTCACCCAGCTCGGTGGCCACTAGCAAAAGTCACAGAAGTACATACGGGCAAAGATGGAGTGGTAAGAGTGGTGACGGTTAAGACACAAAGTGGGGAATTGAAGAGACCGGTCCATAAGTTATGCCCGCTAGAGCACGAAGATGAAAGATTGGAGGAGAAGAATATGGAAAACTTGCAGCGGAAAAATGCGCAGTTAAGCACGACTAGGCGATTACCAAGTATACTGGGAAATCCCACAATGATGATGATTATGTTGGTAAACATTTGTATGTTGATGCCGACTAAAGCTACGTTTGTGCACGAGCTGAACAGTTCCACGGCAATGTACTTGGATCCGATATCACAGACCCATATGTCATCATCTTCATGGAATATGGTCATATATTTCGAAATGCGAAGTTATTTGGATGCTTTGGAGCTTGCAGCAAGATTACTGGACAAATCAAAAGAAATATGTCCGAGACTCCAAACATTTCAAGATCAGTGCTGGTCAGTTATAAGGAACATGGAATACAAAATAAGTAAAATAAAGGCGAATAATCGTTTATTCATGAAAGAAGATAGACGCCAGAAAAGAGGAGCTCCATTGAAGTTCGTAGGCTCTTTTCAACATTGGGTTTTCGGAGTGATGGACGACGAAGATCGCGTGGCAATGGAAAACAACGTGAGAAACCTATTAGCGAACCAGCATGATCTTAAAGAACTAGAAAGGAAGCAGACATCTGTAGTTGATGCTACGGTCAATCTGCTAAAGAGAACGACAGATGAAGTCAATTCGCACTTTACGGAAATGAAGTGCAAAATTGAGAACATAAGCGCCACAATGAACGAGAATTATTACGTTTATAGAGAATCAATTCGGTTCTTTATAATCACCAAAGAAATACACGAGAGTATCACAGAATGTGACGAGGCGCAGAAAGAGGTCATCGACGTATTGTTGGAAGTGAACAATGGTCACTTTCACCCCGTGCTCATGAGTCCCAGTCAACTGCAGTCTGAGATAATAAGAATACGTAATGCTCTACCAGAGAAGTATGTTTTACCCGGTAAAAGCACTGGTGCAGAACTGAAGGAGGTGTTGCATTTAATGAGAGGTCATGGGATGTTTGTAGGCACTCAGTTGGTAATCGACTTGAAAATACCTCTTTTCAATAGGCAGTCATCGCAACTATACAGAGTTATTCCGATACCGTTTGAACGAAATAATGTCGTCATGATAGCGAGGACAAAGGCACCGTATATAGTGTACAATTTCGAATTGGATTCATTTCACTATCTAACGCAAGCCATGTTGAACGAGTGTAAAGGCACCTTGGATGATGAAATTGTTTGCGAAGAAAATTTTCCGTGGAGAGATGCGTCTACAAATGATTGCGAGTTAGCTCCTCTGAGGCCACACATAAACTTGAAGTGCACTTACGATGAAGTAGAAAACAGTCCATATTTTATACAGCTCAAACGCAAGGCAAACTGGTTATTCAAGATATTTGCTAACACAACAGCTCACGTGAAATGTTCGGACAAACAGCAAACCCTAATGGAGCTTCCACAGCAAGGTATTTTAGTCCTAGAGCCAGACTGTGCGGCAAGGATAGACCAAATCACATTGGTGGCGGTCCATCAGCAAAAGGATGAGATATCTTCCAAATTTCCCTCAGTTCTTTTGAAGGATGTGAGTCCGGCTGAAAGAGAAATCATAAAACCCCTTGGAAATGTACTGGTCAATCATCACGAAGAGATCAACCAACTGAAGAAGGTCGTGGACAATTTAAAGAAGGAAGGAATAAAATTAAGAGGCTTAGAGTTCCATCATTGGTCCGGTCATTTGGCATTTATTTTAGTTATAATAATATCAATAATTCTAATAATTCTATGCATAAGAGGAAAGATAAGGAAGAGGCGCATAGCTGCAATTCAGTTCCCAGGGGTGCCGACGGTCTAGAATGTTTATTTGCCGGCCGGGAGAATGTTCATAAAAATATGAACACAATCTATACATTAGAATAATCTTAAGGGGGAGTAATAAAATATCTTAAGCATACTTTTCTTATCAAAATAGTTCAGGTCATTAGGATCATTTATCCCAACTCTTTCAATAGAGATTGTTTATCTCTTTACAGTTTATGGTTTCTTACACTTTGCATTTAGAATTCGTCTGAAGCGGACGCTTCGGGATTCGATGCTTAGTCATCGTTATACACAGTACAGTTATAACTGTACATTGGTTTTAATTCTGTATTTTTAATACACGTGTTTTAATTTACAGTTGGTGGGGACACCAACTTCGGAAGTACAACCTGGCATATAGAGTCGTACTCTGCCATTTCGATTAAAGTCCAAAAAAAAAAAAAAAATGGTTTCTTAATGCATATCTAATGTAGCCATAAAGTAAATGAGTTTACAAGCGATAATTGTTTAGGGTTTTCCTGCCGCGCATATGGAAGACGCTTAGGTAGTTTATGACCGGCTTATCACTTAAAAGGGACGCTGTAATTAGGTACTGTTGTTATTCGTCTAATAAGGAAGATAAGATTGTTCGCTTAGTGTAGTTTAAGAATTAGTTGGTAAGATAGTATATAAACAGGATTGAATGGCATAATAAATTAGATTTGAAGATACAACCAAACCGTACGGGTGTTTTCATTTCTCCTACTACAACAGAATGGGAAACGCTCATTTTGTGAGACGAAGATTAAAGCCTTTTCTAAGGATGACACAAGACGCCTCGTTTGGTTCCAGGGCCATATTATAGTAAGGGCGACGAAAGGGCAGACTAATTGGCCATATAGGCCAGAGGCCTGTCATCGGTAAACTTGTGAATGCAACGCCTTTCGGGGCGACGTTGTCCGAGTTAAGGTAGCTGGAGAGGAACGAGCATGTAGCACAGTGAAACGGTCAGTGATCGGCGAAAATCATATGGAAGAGACGAGGCTATTAATGAGAGGAATTAGGAAGGGTGGCTTTTGATATTGTTACGGTTCCCATAGGACAACGGTTGCTCTTGTTCAGATTTGTTTCGGCAAGTGACTGCCTGTGTAGGGCATTTGGGGAAGATAATGGGACGTTGGAACATTTCCAATGCTAATTCCCAGTTTTCCCATCTAACAGCCTATAGCACTTCCCAACACCTTACACAGCCCCGCTATTGTAAGCCGATAGGCACCAACAGATATGGTGTTCAATGTTTGTCACGTTTCCTTTTTGACACTCTCATCCTGTTTTCATTTTAGCTACATATGTGAATAGAATGCGTTTCACAAGTCATGGGGTACAATAATTCGAACAACAAAAGACAAAATAGGATTTGTGTTTGGTTGCTTCCAGCATTTCCTATGTATGGTACAAGCAACACGTGTACCTGGTGGGCGATTGTGTGAAATATGCATTTCCTTATGGTAGGGACCAATGAAGCAAATGCAACAAGAAATACTGTACAAGTTATAAAGATATTAATAATTAGATAAAAGCAGAAATGACTTCCACTCCAGGGGACTTTTCTCATTTCATATTTTGAAAAAGTTTTCTTTCTTTCTTGTGTTCTTTTATTTTATTGTATCAAAAATTTTGCAATATCATGTTGATCATATCTTATTCGCTATCATCAGTTTCGCTATTACCTTTATCGCCTCCTTCATCAGGCATATTTTTAAGCCGAGCAATCAATTCTTTGGCTGGATTGAAAATACCATTGGTCTGCTGGGAGCATATAAAACAACGCTGCGATTTTTTGTACTGTTCTAAGGCACATTTTTCGCAAAAGTAATGCTTACATCTGCAAAGGAAAATGTATGCATGTTAGTTGCTCACATACATATACTACCATTGAACAATTCATACGTACTTGGTCACAACTGGATTAGCAAAACTTTGACGACATATGAAACACTTAAATGGCAAGGATTCTTCATCGGAATGTATCTCGTATTTACTATCATCCCCATCCGATTCACAATCACCCTTTTGCTGGGCAGCATGATCCAATTCCAATTCCCAGCCAGCTTTGTAGTCACTGCGATCATGTAAGAACTTACAACTATCACCAAAGCCACAATAGCCCGTCTCTTTGTAATCCTTACAAATATCCGGTTGATAATCCCAACGCACTGTTGCCCTTAAATGTGCTGGCGCTCGTATGGGACCTTTACGCACCATGCCAGAGCTGGCATTTCCAGCTGCAGTATCCTTTTTCTTGTAGTATTGGGCATAGTTATTAAGGCCACGATAGATTTTATCATCTTCCTTGCCTTCGAGTTCTTCATTGATCTGCACTGATTTTTGATGTATAGCCTGAGCATCACGGTCCCTTTCGGTGTCTATTTCCAATACGGAGGTGGCTCCTTGATCCTGCGGACCACTCGGCTGGGCAGTGCGTTTTGATTTATATGACACCATTACTTGTTTGTCATCATCGCTTTCTTCACTGCTGGAACTGTCTTTGTTGTTACGTTCACGCTTTGAGCTCAGGTGTTTGGTACTTTGAAAATTTGGATTGGTTCGTTTGCGCCTTTGTTCCACTCTAACTACTGAAGTCGTTTGTTCCTCGTCACTGCCGGCATCTGTTTCAAAATCATCTAAGTTAAGTTGCTGTACAGAATTGCTTATATTTGTATTACCTGACTCATTGCTGGACTCCTGTTTTTTACGAAAGGCAGGCTTTTTTATATTCCGCTTTTTAAAACCAAAATTAGAACCAGTAGCCACTTCCTCAGACATTTTATTGTTATATTCCCAAATGTTTACAAATGTTTTCTTTTTAAGCTGTACCACAAGCCAACCAACATATGTTTGTGTTTTGAAATGACGTTGATAGTGTTGCCACCTTTTAGTTTTGAATTTGTTAAAAACCCGGTTATTTTGGCTTGCCAAAATGGTTTTATGTAGGACGATCCATAACATAAATAAATTAATATATCTTGGGGCGAGCCAAGCAAAGTTGCACATAAAGCTTGATGGCCCACACATACATCCCCAAGATGCTTACTTATGGTGATTTCGATTGTGAAAAAAAGTGCAGCATTTTTTCGACATGTTGCACTGAGATCGAAATTTTGTGTTCGATTCTCCAAAAAAGTGTAACCCCACCACCGGGTAAATGTTCGTTTGTAATGGTGTTGCCCACTGAAAGTGAAAAAATGCTGCATTTTCTACACCGTGGCTAGGCTAGGATGGAGAATGCCGCACTTTAAATCAGCTGCTATCATCTCATGTGCATGCCACCGTTCAAGCAAATTTTGGTTGAAAAGAAGAAGAAGAAAACAATTTGTACAATGTTTGGCAAAATATTAAAAAGAAATACATAAAAAAAGGAAAAAGTAATCGCGTTTTATTTAGCTAACGGCATATTAGATGCATTGCTACATTTTACAGCATTATTTGGTTGAAACTACAATATACGGGCATATTAACATGTTCGATTGAAAATGTAAAAAGTGTAAAACTATGAGAGGGATAAGGCAGCATTCCCAAAATGTTGTCCCGTATAAGTGCAACATTAGTGTAACATTTTTTTTCAGAATCGAAATCACCATTAGATTTTAGTACTATGTAGTGCAGTGCAATGAAATTTATATGAAAATGACATCCATGCACGACAACAAAGTTCTGGATTAATTACTAGTGCAGGGTTATTTATTGTAGAACATCTGTAGTCGGGACTGCCAAGATATGTTTTTCACAAATAAGGGTTGGTATTCTGTTCGTAATTGTTTCGCGAGCGAAATTTGACAGAAATCAAATGCTTTTATTTTGATACCAAAACACGTTTCGTTATGTTTTATATATTTTTTCTCAAATAAATAAAGAAATACAATGAAACAAACTAAAATGATGCCGGCAATAGATTCAAGTGTTGCCACTATTTAGTTTTTTGCCATTTTCCTCACTATAAACAGAGTACTACTTTTTCGACGATTTTCAGCCATGGCGAAACAATTAAAGGTGGTCTCATTTGTACAACAACCACAAAGAAATTTGTGTGATTGTGTGAATACGTGTGCGTACATGAGCAGACAATATGCGAGAAAGAAGATGATAACAAAGAGAATGCAAACAAAAATCTAACATCTTAATACCGTCAAACCTGACCGGCTGTTAACAGCTGTTCGAGTGAGACCACTTTGTAAAATCCGCCTTGATTTTTAGCCAACATTTCGCCGACGTTTTATTTATATGGAGTTTGACAGCATTCCGCTCAAAACAGCTTAAGTGTGTCCACTTGCCGAAATATCTCTATTGTGAATGATAAAATAAAATTAAAATTAAAGTGTAGGACACGCACGTTTCGTGGCCGAGACCGAGAAAAAGAATACGGAGAGACACAGATAGAGATACACAAAACCGCAGAGCAAGGCAGAAATCAAGTCAAAAGACAAAAAAGGCTGGAAGTCAAGCGGACCGGAAAGAAATTCTGACCGTTGAGAGTATAGACCAGTCGGTCACCTGGCCTGGGACTTAGCATAAAAGCCTTTCGCTTGGTTCGAAGAAGCACTTTTCATGTTCGAATCAGTCTTATCCGGCATGGGTTAGCCGTGAGCACCATACATGCTGGAACATTGAGCTCCAATTTGTGTGGTGTTCATTGCTGACATGAGAAGCTTAGCTGCGAGCTACCGGGCGCGTCCACAGGTTGTGTAAAGTGGAATGCTCCATATGGAGTAACTGCAACTGCAGTCGCGGATAATCAGCGGTATCGAGCGGAGAGTCTCAGTGAGAGGTCGGGCGGCATCAGCTCTTGCACAAATACAGAGTGCCTATGATGCTCGCTATAACAAGGCAATTTTTTGGCGCCCTTAAATAACCAATTGCCACCCTGTTCCAGCTGTGATCGGTCCTTTGGACCGGAACGAGATTGCTCACCCACAGGAGCTTGAAGAGAATCACCACCTCCACATGAAAATGTGACTACAACAACAACCAGTCTCAGCCAGATGAAGCCCGGCGCCATAGGCTTAAGAGAGCTTTACTGTTTAGCAAGATTCACTGAAGCAGGTTAAGCCAAGCGATCAGCCGACATACATTTTTTTCATTTTTGACAGTTCTTGGCATTGTGGATGTCAACTTGTTCTCCTTTTAAATTCAATCTTTGTTTACGCTATCTCTTATTTGATTACATTTTCAATCGGCAGATGTGACGTCCTTAATGATGTTCATGGGGTCTATCCACTTTATGTTTTCGCAAGTGACCTAACCTTCTATTAGTGAATCCTGTCTAATGGGCCCACCGCTCCCACACCGAAGTCGTCTCCAAAAATATTCAACTGAAAGACGATAACTTTCTGATTCTTAGCAATTCCGGGGACCTGGTACCCGGAGATACATTTTTGAGTAAATGACAAGGGAAAACCTGCCTGGTTAATAATCCGTCGAATCGCATATGTCATGCCGCCACACCACATCCTCCAGCAGAGCAGAAGATAAATAAAGCTTGAAGCATAGGGCTGAGATCCAAAATGGCATTTAACGCCAATCTTGGGTTCTTCCTACTTGCCCCATAGCCCAGCACTGCCGCACTATCACCGTCCTTAGCCTTCAACTGCTTATCGTGTTACCAAAGGAGTAGAGTGAATTCCGTCCCCTTTTGACCCTATGGAACCTACTTTTATGTAATTTTTTTTATTTACCACAATATTTTTCTATTATCGAACAATCGAAGGGGAATAAGTTACGGAATACCACAAAATGTGATATTCGCCTTCGACTACGACTGCTGTCGATTTTCGCCTTTACTTCATTTTGTTATTTATTTGAATTTGGCAGTTGGTTTTCATAAAACAGCTGTTTAATGCTGCAAATTTCTACTGCCAAAAATGTTCTGTCATTCACAATAGTTGCATATGTTGGGTTGCCCAAAAAATAATTGCGGATTTTTTAAAAGAAAGTAAATGCAATTTTAATAAAACTTAGAATGAACTATAATCAAATATGCTTTTTTACACTTTTTTTCTAAAGCAAGCTAAAAGTAACAGCTGATAACTGGCAGAAAAAAGAATGCAATTACAGAGTCACAAGCTGTGAAAAAATTTGTCAACGCCGACTATATGAAAAATCCGCAATTACTTTTTGGGCAACCCAATATTTGTTGGGCACACTTTTCTTAATGAACAAGATTACCTTCGATGGTTATCTATCAAAAATTTCTTTGTACAATTTAGCTGGCTTTCCATGCAATTTTCAAACGCTTGCACTGTGGGTTATAAAAAATCTTAGTATTTCACCAACATAAAAATGTTTCCATGTTTTGACACAGCAACACACTGTTCTGCGCTATAGTGGCAACTCTAGTTTATTTTTTTTTTTGAGCAAAGTTCACTTGCTGGGCAACGTTGTTTCGCCCTATTGCGATTTTTATTTCCTCTGTTCGCAAGAGCCGGCATTTTTCGCATTTCTTTGCAATTTTTACCCGTTTTCTCAACCAAAAATGGCTTTGGAATTGGTATCGAGGTCCAGGTGTTTTGAAGGTGAACAACGTGTGTACAGCCATAACTCTGCCGTGCTAGGATGTGAGATGAAATTTGGTGTTTTTTTGCCACCATGTATGCTGGAAGGTGAAAAAACTGAATGTCCTGTACTCTACTACCTCTCGGGATTGACGTGTACACACGAGAATTTCATCCAAAAGTCTGGTGTGCAACAATACGCTGCCAAAGAAGGTATTTGTGTGGTAAATCCGGATACATCGCCGCGCAATGTCAACATTCCCGGCGAGGATGCTTCATACGACTTTGGCTCGGGCGCTGGTTTCTATGTGAACGCAACCAAAGAACCCTGGTCCAAGAATTATCATATGTATTCTTATGTCACTGAAGAGTTGGTGGAATTAGTGAACAAGAATTTTGCTGTGTTGCCAAACAAGAAGAGCATTTTTGGTCATAGCATGGGTGGCCATGGTGCATTGATTTGTGCCCTGAAGAATCCCGGCCAATATCAGTCTGTGTCGGCCTTTGCTCCCATCGCCAATCCCATGGAAAGTGATTGGGGCAGAAAATGTTTCGAGGGTTATTTGGGCGACGACAAGGAGTTGTGGAAACAATATGATGCCACTCATTTGGCCCAATCGTATGCCGGCTCCCCTCTGGAGATTTTCATTGATCAGGGCAGCGACGACAACTTTCTGCCTCAATTGCTGCCCGATAACTTGCTGAAGACTTGTGCTGGCAACGATCATTTACAAACCGTCTACAAACTTCGTCAAGGATACGACCATGCTTATTACTACATTGCTACCTTCATGGGTGAACATTTGGCCTATCATGCCAAATTTCTGAAGAATTGATAGTCGGGGAGTTTAATGGATTTGAATCACCTCATGTCAATCTTTATTTGTAATTATAATGTAGAAATTCACTTTAAGGATTTCCTAAAACTTTTGTGTGAATAATTTTTTTTCTTCTTGTTTTTCCTTTTATAATATATTTACCTTACTAATATATATATATATATAGTGTTTTGTCAAAGCTAAACAAAAAAAACTGATAATTATACAATTTTGTTTCATAATGATGGTGTTGTTGGTTGTTGGTAAGGTAGTAGGTATGCGGGATGCCTAAAATTTGCAGTAGACAAAAACAAAACAAAGCTATTTCTCTTAAGACTTTTTAACTTAGATTTCTTCGGTTCTATTTAAATCTCCAAAAGCGGTTGAGTAGCAGCTTCAACATTCACATCGTGGTATGTTTGCTGTTCCATACCCGTAGTATCAACCAATTGGGTAATTTGTTGAAGTTTAAGTCCTTTCTTTTCATGTGTCATCTTGTGACTGCGCAACTTGTAGTTTTGTTGGAATCCTTTGCCACAAATATCGCAACTGGAAATGGAAAACAAAAACAGAAATTATTTAAATTGAATCCAGAAAGAGCTAGATTGATGTAGGCCCTTTTTTTAAGGGAAAAGTAGACTTTGTATGGATGTGGTCTATGCCTTCTTTTGGGTACTCCAAGCACTAGCTCAAATTGAAAAATTTGCTCAACTTTCCATTAAGGGACAGGGGCGAGCTTTATACATATCAATGAATGATGTCCGGTTTAAAGTTAAGCTCAATGATAAGGGAGCTACTTTTTATAGCCGAGTCCGAACGGCGTGCCCCGGTGCGATACCTCTCTAGGGAGAAATTTTTCATGGCATAATAACTCAAAAATGTCGCTAGCACTAGGGGGGGGGGATAATAATTGCTGAAAAAAAATTGTTAGATGTTCGCTCTCCAGCGAACGGCTCAAACACAAACAGCATGCCAATGTCAAGGTAAGGTCGGTGGAGACTGCCCTGCATGAGGATGTGCATAGAAGAATCGTTTGACGCCAAAACGTACACCCTGTCGGTATGCATTGACATCGAGGGGGCTTTTAACAATGTGCGGATCAATACACTGATCTAATCCTTAGACCAGTACCGGGTGGACCCGGTCCTTAGAGACTGGATAAACCAAATGCTAAGGAACAGGTGGTTATATTGTGTGTGCCATGACATTAATATAAGGGAGAAAGTGGCTCAAGGCACGCCACAGGGGGGCATTTTATCGTCACTCCTATGGGTGACCACCATAAAAAACCTATTACAGATGCTGACCGATGTTATAATACTTTTAAGGGGTAAGGATCCGAACGAGCTATGCAGAAGGGCCGAAAGGGTCTTGCATATGGCATATGACAGGGCTAGACCCAATGTAAACCCAGAGAAGACTGAAATATGCCTATTCACTAGGAAGTCGAAGGTGGGAGCGTGATTAGACCAATACTTACTTACGACTCAGTAGTTTGGTGGACTGCGATGGAGAAAAAGTGCAACATAAGGACCATACAACAGGTTCAGAGAACATGTTGTCTTGACATAGGCGGAGCAATGAGGACCACGTCCACTAGGGCACTGTTGACTATTCTAGATATCCGGCCCATTGACATACAGTTTAAGTGTGAGGCAGCCATTGCAGCTAGGAGACTTAAGGCGAGTGGGGAGAATGGATTGATGATGGGAGCAGCTCATACCATCGTGTATGATGGAGAAGGTATAGGCATTGCGGCGTTGCTGATATCGGGGGGTGGGGAGGAGTGCTCCAAGAGGAGCGGTGAATGCGATACTTGATCTTAAAATTTTGCACTTATACGTAGAGTGCGCGGCGTTAAAGATTGACCTCAGACAGAGGTAGGCAGGGGCATGGCGCTCTTTGGATTTCGGGCATTCGTTTATTCAGCGAAAGGCCGCTGGTCGACTATGTGACTTTGGCGACGGAATATGTGCCTGGCGGATCTTTCTTCGATGGCGACCTGGAGGTTGTATTCCCTGGTAGGGAGCTTTGGTCTGGGTACTTTCCCCCATTCTTGGGTCCCTTTGTATGCACTGCTAGGTCCAATCTGGATGGAGGCACCAGAGCAGGTTTTTGTGATCCTCAGGAACTCAGGAATGTGATCCTAAGTCAGGAGTAGTCTACCCTTAAGGCGGCTTTGGGCACGTTAGGTCGTGGCTTGTCAGGAGATTCAAGATTCTGGGCACCTGAGGTCGTGGCTTGTCAGAAGATGCAAGGCTCTGGGCAAGTGAGGTCGTGTCTTGTCAGGAGGTGCAAGGACTTCTCGGACCTTTGGGGGCTGCTGTCAGATTGTGCTGCAATCCTGCCCATCAAGTGGGCGGCTGATCAGTTTTGGTTCGCCGATCTCCAAAAGTGCGACGCCAACATTGAACCCTCTTCTGTGTTGACTGTTTGGGATTCCTACTATGACGAATGTGTTTGCTCGTCGTTCGCTGCCGTTGTAGGCTGCAGGGTTGCCAAGGCTCTGTGGCCAATATTCTCTAAAGCAAGAGCGTCGATTTTTCTCTAGCTGGGAAATCGTGACTTTGGATTATTGGCGGGAGTCTTGACCGTCCACTGCGATGTCAGGTCGCTGACATGGCGATGGTCCAGGGAAGATGAAGATTTCTGCTGGGTATATGGAGATGAGGAGGAATTGGAGACGGTTGAGCATCTGCTGTACCAGTGCCTCGCAATGACGGGGAGACGGCGTAGAATTATGGATGAACACCTTTCCACAGTCATTCAGTTTCGACAATGGTGTGGGAATGCTGACGGGTCAGAACTCTAGCCGATGAGACTTCTTTCGGTCTCTATGGCGGCTTTTTAGTTTTTATTCATATATTTCTAATGGCTTTCATCTCTCCTTTCTCCCATTGCATTTCTTTCTAGGACAAACACAATGCACCAGAGGTCTCCAAGTGAAGCGGTTGGCAACTGCGGTCGCCAGGCTCATGTCATTTAACCTAATCTAAGCACGTTCCTGATCACAGCGGATCATCAACACGAATTTCGTAAAATGCATGGCACCCACAGCTTTCACCACACATATCAGTCGCAGTCTGAATGCGAAACAGTCTCATTAAGGTTCTGTCCTCACGTCTCACGACTTGTCAAAAGCATTTGACACGGTCGATCACACCATTCTGTTCAATGACATCATTGAGTCTGATCTCCCAAACTCGACGAAGGGGAGGATTGTTGTTGTTATAGCAGTGTGTTATACACTGAGGCGGCAGCCTTTGCCCATGAAGAACTCCATCGGATCAATCAGGTACGTACAACCGGCTGCCATGAGATTGAAGGGGAGGATTGTGAATTATGTTTGCGGCCGACAATCATATGTGCAGTTCAGAAAAAAAGTCGAAACGCCGTAGAGTCAAACAAGGGGCTGCCCTCCCCCAATCCTGTTTAAACTCTACCTTTCCAAACATCCCTCGCCGGAACATTGATGTCCAATCTGTGTAGTGTTCATTGCTATCACGAGATAGCAACAAGCTACCAGGCGCGTCCACAGGTTGCTAATAGTGGAATGCTCCATACAGAGTAGCTGCAACGGCAGTCGCGGACACTCAGCGATATCGAGTGGAGAGTCTCAGTGAGAGTTCGGGCGACACCGGCTCTTGCACCAATACTGAGTTCCTATGATGCTCAATATGACAAGGCCAGTTATTGGCCAATGGCTCCCCTGTTCCCGCGGCGATCGGTCCTTTGGATGGGAGCTAGCTTACTCACCTACAGGAGGTTAACGAGGATCGCCACCTCCACATGAATATGTGATTAAAGCAAGAACAACAGAGTCCTCATATCTTTGGCCTCTTTCGCAGCACATGGGAAATGGATAAGGAAACCCTGTTGACGACTTATAAGGCGATCGGGAGACCGGTTATAAACTATGGATGGACGCCAGGGGTTTGCGAAACACATTGCCAAAGCCTATAAATCTGTCCGAACGCGGCACTGAGGACCATCACAGGATGTCAGGATGCAATCCCATGGCAGCCGGTTGTACGTACCGGATTGACCCAATGAAGTCCTTCATCGGCAAGGGCTGCTGTACAACACACTGCTACAAATACAACAACAGGATGTCACCAAATGACGAGCACAGACCATCAACACGAGGAGGTTAACATCCTTGGGGTTAAGGACCATGGTAAACTTCTATCTAAACAGTTTTTTCTGGACTGCCATCTAGGACCACCGAAGCGCAGAGATTAGCATGTCCGCCTATGACGCTGAACGCCTGGGTTCGAATTCTGCCGAGAACATCATAAAATTTTTAAGCGGCGGTTATCCCCTCCTAATGCTGGCGACATTTGGGAGGTACTGTACCATTTGGTATGGCAGCCATGTAAAAACTTCTCCACAAAGTGGTGTCGCACTGCGGCACGCCATTCGGACTCGGTTATAAAATGGAGGTCCCTATCATTGAGCTTAAAACTTGAATCGATCAGCACTCATTGATATGTGAGAAGTTTTCCCATGTTCCTTAATAGAATGTTCATGGGCGAATTTGCATTTTTGCCATCTAGAGAACCACCCAAACTTCCGACTCACGGGGATGGCCCCTCCCAGAAACGAGAAGAAGAGCGTCTGAAAGCACTCCGCCAACACCTCACATTTCCACTCACAACTCACTCATACAAAACGGGTCTATAGGATACCTATCAAGATGCATTAACTGGTGCGACCTTATCATATTATATAAATATGGTACTCGGTGGGCGCCAAACAGCCATAGCTGATGACGAGAAGGACCTGTCTAGGAGGACCAGAACCACTCTTGCCCAACTGAGATCAGGATGGTTAACAGACCGAACTCGCATTGTTCAAGGTTGGACGATGCTATCTCTAAAATCTGCCCATAAAGCAGTAGTCGACCTCATGACACCAATCACCTATTTAGATGTTTTACGAAATCAACGACTGCAGAGGCACTATGGACCGATCCAGTTGAAGCAGCCATTGCCAGGTCAGGATGATCTCAGAGATGGCTGGGCTAGGAAAACAGAAGAGGAATCAATATATTAACAACGTGTGGCTACAACAACAGAGAATAGCCCTGCAACTTGAACCCATTTCTAGTTACTAGGCCATGACATGAACCCACTAAGAGGCGTGGTAAGGAAAATAATTAAGGATTTTGTAAGTAGCAAGGAAATCCTGACTTAGATTTCTTTTTTCGAGATTGTGTTTTATTATTTAGAGAGAACAACAATTGCTGGCTTAGGTGTTTACCCATAGCGACATGGGGCGGATTAATATCCGCACCCTCTTTTCAACCTAACCTATCCTTGATTCTAGCCGGGACACAAAAAAGTGACAATCTGTGGAGCCACTGATGAAAACATCCAGTGTACCTTTCGCCACCACTACTGCGAAGTTGCAAAAAGAGTAAAGAGCATTCAATTGCTACTATCTATCATTTTTTTTTTTGATATTCTGGTCAAGAATTATGCCAATGTACTTTGTCCCTTGGGACAGTAGCTTTACTTCATTCTAGAGCATTTTTCCTTCTATACCAGCTCCTCCTTTTTGTTGTTTGGAAAAGCCCATCAAGTACCCACGTACCTCCCATTGTAACGAAATATTCCCAATGGTTAACAACAATACTTACACATAGGGCTTTTCTCCAGTATGTATCATTTTATGGAATTTCAGGGTATTCGTATATGTGAAAGATTTGCCGCAGACATCACAAACGTATGGTCTCTCATTGGTATGAATGCTAGAGCAAAAATTATTTAAATTTTCAAAAAACAAAATGGAAATATTTGGCTGTCATCTTACCGATGATGTTTATTTCGTGTAGACAAATCAGCAAAAGCAGCAGGACAATAGCTGCATTTATAGGGACGATTACCAGTGTGGGTATTCATGTGTCGGGCCAATTGTTGGGTTTGAGCAAAACAATGACCACAGATTCTAAAATGGACATGACCAAATTATAAAAATTTGATTGTCAAATGCTGCAAACATGCATACACAAACTTACTCGCACTCATGTGGCTTAATGCCTTTATGTAGCTTTATATGCTCTGTTAGCCTTCCCTGTGAGGGATATTTGTTGCCACAAAAATCGCATATATAAGAGATATCCTTTGGTTTCTTTTGACGAGGACCAGTGCGTTTTCGCTTGGCACCCTGGCTGGTGGAGGGCTTGACAATAGTTCGTTTCATAACCACACGACCGCGTACTGGTTTTTGGCTGCCAGGGGAAGCTAAATCATCATTATCAGAAGAAGGCAACTCTAAGTCTTCTTCTAGTTCTAGGAATTCTATATCATCTCTGCTACCCACTTGGCTCTAAACAAGAATTTGCCTTATTAAACAAACCCTGAAAGAAGATTCTCCCTTAATATGAACTTACATCATTCTCAAATGCTTCGTCCGCCAGCTGGAATACCTCCTTCTCTTCTTCTTCGGTCATGGGTTCATAGATTTCCACAAAATCATCCTCCTCCTCTTGTATGTGCACCGTGTATTCCTCTTTAACAGGTATTGTGTTTTGTTCCTGTTCCATTTTGATCAATAAATCATCGCTGGTGGTTTCTTCCACCACAAAGCCATCTTCGGTAAAGGCCAATGTGTTGGGCACAGAGTCCGTCGTATCTTCATCACAATTTAAATGATCTTTTTTGTCATCCTCATCTTCCTCTACCTCAACGGGGGCAATGAATTTACTTAAATGCTTGTGAGATCTTTGACAGCATACCCGAAACTTGTGGGCTACTTGTAAGTATTTGTAACACTTGTCACAGATCTTATCGGGATAGTGATCAAATTGTTTTATCTAAACAATAAACCAAAAAAAAACATTGTTAAATGGCTTTGCTAACTTTTGCCTTTTCTTATAATGGGGTTTTTATTCTTACAGGTACTCCACCACATTCTAAAATCATACGCGTCAGATCCTTCTCAGCATTTTTGTCGAAAATCGTGTGCATCTCCTCTTTGGGCTGTTTCAGGCACACGCGGCACACCAGCCACTTTTGATTTAAACTAGATTTCATTTTCTACACCCGTCTTGCTATGTTTTCCTCCAAAAAAATGATGTTGAAACAATAAAATCAAGTTAATTTTCTTAAGCAAAAAAAATGACGCCTGTCGCGCTTATATTCTTTTGTTGTTGTTGGTGTTCGATTGGCTTTCGTTTTGTGAAACTGTCATTGTCATGTCAAACCAAATGTCAAATTTTATTTACGAATAGCCAAAAAGATGAAGTCGAGAATACATGTCAAGCGGTTAACTAACGGTAGTTACTTGATATTATAAGAAGTCTAAATTAATGGGCCCTTTACACGTAACAATTTGCAAAATGGCAATTGTTTTTTTTTTTATCATGGCGAAAAATAATCTTTCAGTCTGTATCTAATTGCAAAACCATAACAAACTCTTGTTTCGTAAAAGGATGTGTAATTTATTGTTTAATGGTGAATATTATCTGGACATTAATTTTACTAACTTTTCGCCTATAAGTAAAAGGTAAGCTTTTAAAAAATTGGAATAACGTTCATTTAAGTAAAACACAAGCTGTTCAAATTTGTACCGGCACAAGCTAAAAGCTAAAACTTTGAGTGAAGTTCATCGCACTATAGTCGCGGACAATCAGCGATATGGAGTGAGCAGTCTCGGTAACAGTCTCTCATAGGACCATTCGTGGCGGGAACTTTGTGGACGTTGGTTATTCAAATGCGTCAATAACTCTTAAGATCGAGTATCACAGGGCCAGTGCTGGACGGCCTTTCATTGAGACTCTCCACTTTATATCAATGATTGTTGTAGTAGCAACATTTGCATGTGGATGTGGTGATCCTTGTCAAGTCCTTATAGATGCTTACTCAGCGTTCCCATACATAGGATCGATCGCCGTACACCTTATGAAGCATTCCACTATCCGCAACATGAAGACACGCCCTGTAGCTCCCAGCTAAGCTTCTCGTCTTAACGAAGATCACAACATCGATTGAAGTTCAAAGCTCCAACCTGTGTGATGCTCATAGTTATCCCGTGCCTGGTACCACTGATTGTCCCCGACTGCTGTTAAAACTACTCCATATGCGGAGTATTCCTCTAACCGCATTCCTTGTGGGCTCCCGGCAGATCTCAGCTGAGCTTCTCCTGATATGCTCACAGTCATCCCTTGCCAGGCGCTTATATGTGGTCAACGAGGTTTCTTTACCAGCGTCATTTTAGATGCCTTCGGGTCTTCGTCGTCCGACAATGAAATCCTTTTAAAGGTTTTCCAACACCAATACAGGCTGATCAGAAAGGCCACAGTAGTCCAGAATATAAAGGCATATAAAAAAATGTTCACCCATAATCTTACGTGTTCTCGCAATTGCAGGCCATTGATATAAAAAGAGCTTGACCGTCTATAACTTCAACTACTCCTCGTATTCACAGAATTTTAAGAAGTATATCTTCTCCAGCGTCAGTAAGACGCCACATATCTGACGTTGCAATGACCAGTTAAGGCGTCTATTAGCAGCCTGTGGTTATGATTCCTCAGCCCCAGGAAAATCAACGTGGAATCCTGCGAAACACTTACCCACATGGCCAGGTCAACCTACGCCAGCCCACGCTTCTTCGCGCAGTTATCGTAGAAAGCGTCCTCCCTGCTAAGAAGGTTCGCTAGTTTAGTAGCACAACGCTCGTCAGCCATCAAATATTTGCCAGCTAGAAGGTAGTTTTGTTCCCCATCGCTGCTTGATGGCCCCAAAACCCAGCAGAACCTAAAATCCTTTCCCAAACTCGACATCACATAGCCCTTGGCCGAAGCCTTCAAGGCCGTCTATATGTCCACGTATAGAGTGACTGTCCGATCGGTCAGCCAATTCTGCAGCGACAACGTCAGCACCGCGATGACGTGCACATGAAAGACTTTACGTCCTTTAAAAAAAAACTTTCTCCCTGCCACTTTGCCCCTATCCATCTTAGATTTATCTGTGTATACAAAATCCAAGCTTAGATGGAGAATCCCCCAATTCCATGACAGCCGGTTGTACGAAACGGATTTACTCGATGGAGTCCTTCATCGGCAAGGGCTGCTACAATAACAACGGGGAATCCCCCAATCCCATGGCAGCCGGTTATACGTACTGGTTAGATCCGATGGAATCCTTGTTTTTGTTGTAGCCACATTTGCATGTGGAAGTGGCGATCATCGTCAAGCTCCAGTAGATGAGCAAGCTCGTCCCGTCCAAAGGACCGATCGACGCTGGAACAGGGTGGCCATTGGTTTTTGGAAATCCCCAGTCCAGATTTCCTTTCCGGAAAGACAACACCTAGGCCGTCCACCACACAGGAAAACCCTGTTACATAATTCGCTGCGACGCATAAAAACCCTAACCTTCTGAACATCAGAAAAATGTCTATAGTTCGAAGAACGTCAGGTTTTCGACTCCCTTAGTCTAAGAACGGTCTTTGTTGCCGCACACCCAACTTAAAGGTGCAATGTAAGTTCGAGAATCGCTTCCCCCGGGGAACACCTCCACGGTACAGACATCAATATCACCGCGGGAAGTTGTATCCTTCTCGATCATTCTGCGGAGGATAAAGCTGCTCAGAGCCTAATGCCATACCAGAAACCCATTGATAAGAACCGACCGCCTTTAACATCCATTGTACCCTGCTCCACCTAAACACCAACTTAGTCCTATGCAGTTGCGACAGGAGTAAAAGGGCATTTGCTCGCCGTTTATGGTGTTTCTCTTGTGGTGGAGGTAGCGATCCCCATCAAGCTCCTGTGGGTGATCAAGTTCGTTCCGGTCCAAAGGACCGACCGTCGCGGGAACAATGTAGCCATTGGTTATTTAAATAACGCCAATAACTCGCCTTGTCATATTGAGCATCATAGGCACTCATTATTTGTGCAAGAGCCGGTGCCACCCGACCTCTCACTGAGACTCTCCGCTCGATACCGCTGATTATCCGCGACTGTCGTTGCAGCTATTCCGTATGGAGCATTCCACTATCCGCAACCTGTGGACGCGACCGGTAGCTAGCAGCTAAGCTTCTCGTGACAGCAATGAACACCACAAGGATGGGACCTCAATGCTCCAGCCTGTGTACACCACACAGATGGGACCTCAATGCTCCAGCCTGTGCGCACCACAGAGATGGGACCTCAATGCTCCAGTCTGTGCGCACCACAGAGATGGGACCTCAATACTTCAGCCTGTGTGGTGCTCACAGCTATACCATGCCGGGGGATTTCTCTTAGTTGGATCATGGCTCATATATGTTTCGAAAAAGTATGCTCCTCGTACACTTTCCAAAAACAATTATAGACTGTTTTTAAAATTTTGTTCATACGTTTGTTTATGAACCCCTTTATTGCAGCTTCTAAAGAAGCTAAACAAACGATATTTGAACTCTTTAAATTTTATTTTACAGCATAAGATAAACATTTTTGTTACTAAAGATGATCACTAACTTAAATAATTTAAATTATTGGGTTGCCCAAAAAGTAATTGCGGATTTTTTAAAAGAAAGTAAATGCATTTTTAATAAAACTTAGAATGAACTTTAATCAAATATACTTTTTTTACACTTTTTTTCTAAAGCAAGCTAAAAGTAACAGCTGATAACTGACAGAAGAAAAAATGCAATTACAGAGTCACAAGCCGTTGAAAAAATTTGTCAACGCCGACTATATGAAAATCCGCAATTACTTTTTGGGCAACCCAATACTATCAATCGAAAGCAATGTTTAGTGCTTTTGCAATTCAAAATCTTTTATATCTTCTTCGAAATTATCTAAGTCATTATCGGCTTCTACGACTACCACTTTCAAATGGCGTTTTTCGTGAGCGTTTTTATGGTGAGCTTGCGAAAAGGATTTGTCACAGTATGCACATCTGCAAATAAGAGAGGCCATTGATGTCATTTTAAACAGAAAAGTCGTTATCTATGGGGTTAGCTTACACATGTGGCTTCTCGCCGGTGTGTACCATCATATGAACCTTCAAGACATTTGAATAAGAAAATGATTTCGAACACAGTTCACATTTGTAGGGACGTTCATTGGTGTGAATTCTGAAAATGAAAGCTCGCATTAATATTAAATTCAAAAGTGTACATGTACCAGGTCTAAAGCGGGTATTATGAAAGTAGCGCCAAAAATTTAATGAATGTTTTGGTCAAAATTCTGCCACACACATCATCTATTTTTGCCTCTTTTTTTTCATAATCTATTTTAATTTTGTGTGTGTGTTTACAGATTAATTTGAGTTTCTTGCACTGCACTGACCTTTCATGCTTGATCTTTGTTGAAGGATCTCCAAAGCTGGCTTCACAAAAATTGCATTTATATGGTCGATTTCCCGTATGAGAATTCATATGCCTGGACAACTGCGATGTTGTTGAAAAATGTTTCTTGCATATCCTGCAAATAAAAATGAGTTTTCATCATAAAATCAAAAACAAAATTACGACAAACTCACTCGCATTCATGGGGCTTAACATTATTGTGCAATTTTACATGCAAATTGTATTTTGTTCTGTCATGATAGACATTTTCGCAATATTCACAACGATAAACGCTTTCATTAATGATCTTGATTTCACGTTTTCTTTTTACTGCTTTTCTTGTGGCAGGTATCAGCAGCTCACCATCGGTGGCCCCTGTTGACGACTCACGTTTGGTTTCATCATCATTGGTTGTTTCATAGTAGTCAAAGTGCATGTTACTATCCTCATAGGAATTGGTATCCTCGCTCATTAGACCTGCAGCTTCTTGGCTGGACTCATTGATTTCCTCATACACATATTGGTCGTCATCTTCGTCTTCGTCCGCAGGAGTGCTAAGGTCATATTCTTCGATTAGCGAGAGGGTATTGGTTTTTTCATCTGTAATAAATTCGTCCATACGTTGCTTTGTGCTGCTAGTTATGACCACACTATCACTGTCATCATCCTCTTTGGAAATTATATTGTCTTCGGCATCTTCCTCTTCTTTAAGAGGGTTTATAAATTGCTTTAACTGTTCCTGGGACTGTTCACACAAATCTCGAAATTTATGGGCAGCCTTCAACAATAACAAACAACGGCTGCATATTTTGTTGGGTAGATTGTTTTGTGGATAAACCTTATAATGCATCAAAAAACCAAAACGAATTATTTTAATAAGCAAATATTTTATGTTTCGTTTACCTTTATGCCTCCGTATTGCTCTATTTTATCCTGCAAATTTCCTAATTCGGTTGTTTCATTCCCTTCGTCAAATATTGAATATAGACACTGACCCGAATTCTTTAGACAAATGCGGCAGATATTCCACCTAGAATTTGTACTGGACAACATTACGTTACTTTTATTTCTTCAAATATTTATATTTTCAAAATTTTATAATTTAATGTGGTTGGTGATGCTGTGGAAAAATGTCTAACATATGTTTGTTGCTAAAATAGCGTTGCCACTTGCTAACGTATGATGGTAATGCTCGCTAATGGTAACACTAATACCCTAATGCAGAACTACATCGAAAGCGGCGGCGGTTGTCGATTTTCGATGCTAGAGAAATCATTAGCAGCCAAAACCCTAACTTATATATAGTCAAGGCGGATTTAACAAGGTGGTCTCACGCGAACAGCTGTTAACAGCCGGCCAGGTTTGACCTATTAAGTTGTCATATTTTTGATTGTATTCTTTTTATACCCTCCACCATAGGATGGGGGTATATTAATTTCGTCTATCTGTTTGTAACTCTTCCAAATATAAGTATAAAACCCCATAAAGTATATATATTCTTGATCGTCATGACATTTAAGTCGATCTAGCCATGCCCATTCGTCTGTCCGTCCGTCCGTCTGTCTGTCCAAAGCACGCCAACTTTCGAAGGAGTAAACCTAGCCCCTTGAAATTTTGCACAAATACTTTTTATTAGTGTAGGTTGGTTGGGATTGTAAATGGGCCATATCGGTCCATGTTTTGATATAGCTGTCATATAAACCGATCTTGGATCTTGACTTCACTCGAAGGTGCAATTCTTATCCGATTTGGCTGAAATTTTACATGACGTGTTTTATTATGACCTCTAACAAGTGCTAAGTTTGGTTCAAATCGGTATATAACCTGGTATAGTTGCCATATAAACCGATCTGGTGTCTTGATCTCTTAATGGTTTAAATCGGCCCATAACCTGATATAGTTGTCATATAAACCGATCTGGGTTCTTGACTTCTTGAGCCACTAGAGGGTGCAATTATTATCCGATTTAGCAGATATTTTGCATGAAGTGGTTTCGTTATGACTTTCTACAACTGTGCTAAGTATGGTTCAGATCGGTTCATAACCTGGTATTGCTGCTATATAAACCAATCTGGGGTCTTGACTTCTTCAGCCACTAGAGGGCGCAATTATTATCCGATTTGGCTGAAACTTTGCATGATGTGGTTTCGTTATGAATTTCTACAGCTGTGCTAAGTATGGTTCAAATCGGTCCATAACCTGACATAGCTGCCACATAATCCGATCTGGGATCTTGACTTTTTGAGCCTCTAAAGGGCGCAATTATTATAGTCCAATATAGCCCCCATATAGACCGATCCGCCGATTTAGGGTCTTAGGCCCATATTAGCTACATTTATCATCCGATTTTGATGAAATTTGGGACAGCGAGTTGTGTTACGCCCTTCGACATCCTTCTTAAATTTGGCCCAGATATGTCCAGAGGGCAAAAGCTGTCATATAGACCGATCTGCCGATTTAGGGTCTTAGGCCCATTAAAGCCACATTTATTATCCGATTTTACTGAAATTTGGGAGAGTCGTTCTAAGGCCCTTTGACATCCTTCTTCAATTTGGATCAGATCGGTCCAGATTTGGATATAGCTGACGTATAGACCGATCTCTAGATTAAATGAGCCCATAAAAGGCGCATTTATTGTCCGATGTCGCCGAAATTTGAGACAGTGAGTTAAGTTAAGCCCCTCGACATACTTCTGCAATATGGCACAGATTGGTCCAGATTTGGATATAGCTGCCCTATAGACCGATATCTTGATTTAAAGTTTTGATCCAATAAAAGGCGCGATATCGCCTTTGGGACAGTGATTTGTGTAAGGACCTTCGACATTCTTCTTCGATTTGGCTCAAATCGGACCAGATTTGGATATAGCTGCCATATAGACCGAATTCTCGATTTAAAGTCTTGGTCCCATAAAAGGCACATTTATAATCCGATTGCACTGAAATTTGACGTATTGACTTATGTTAGTCTTTTCGACATCCGTGTCGTATATGGTTCAGATCGGTTTATTTTTAGATATAGCTACTAAAAACATCAATATTTTGTTATACACAATAGAACAATGACTTGTACTTATTAGTATTTGGTCCAAATCGGAACGTATTTTGATATATCTGCTATGGGGCATAAGGTATGCATTTTTCACCGTATTTTGACGAAAGGTGGCTTACGTATATATCCGAGGTGATGGGTATCCAAATTTCGTCCCGGTCGAACTTAACGCCTTTTTACTTATTTTTGCATTTTCTTTGCCGTTTTCTTCTTTTTCGCATCATCTATGCTCATGTACGCACATATTCTGTACACGTACAAATTTCTTTGTGTGTGTTGGCAAATCGTCGAAGTTTGATGACAAGATGGCGATTTCATCATATAGTTTTTATGTTGTTGTACGCATGCAACAATCATGAATTCTATTCGAATTTCGTATGCCGTTATTATTTTTGATCTCTTTGCACGTTACATGTCCCCAGCAACGGTTGCTTCGTATAAAACTCTTGATTGTGTGATGCCATATAATGTGTAATGTTACCCTGGCCTTTAAGCTTCCTTAATAAACATATGGCAACACTCCAACACCCTGGTAAATGTCATTTCCATATGATTGTTAAGTTTATAGTGGGGTTGAATTAACTTGGTTTTTTCTAATCGGCAAAACATAAATTAAAACTTACGTAAACAATGGAAATCTTATCCCTCAATAGGAACTGCATAAAGTTCTTGCAGGTAAGTACTAACAAATCATTGATGGTCATAATAAGTGTATATTAATTTGCTTGAATTACGTGTTTCTAGCATTTTCGGCCAGGCATGTTGTCACCCGGTGTTGAGTCCTTGGTTCAGGCACAGCAAGTACGTCATCGCCAGACCAAGCATTGGAATCCCAAATTCAAGAAGCTACGTAAATTGAAGTTTGTTAAAATGGATCTGCCCGATTTCAATGAAAAGTCCTCTGATTTACCCAAAGAAGAGCTTAAGAAACGCATGAAGGAACGTGGTTATGTGCCTCCACGCCCTTGGCTGGAAAGACCTTTTCATATCAGCTGTACGGGTGGTATATTTGAGCCTTATGTCCCTCCAGAAGGCGATGGCAAAAAGTCATTCATCTCTACGGCAGGAGCCAAACAAAAGTTTGAATTTCTGGAAAAGAAATCGAAAAGTATGTTGGCAGTGCGTAAAATCCGTGGCTATGAGGAAGATTTCGATACAGACAATTTTGCCAGCACTGCCCAGGATATCTATATTGCAGGTCATAAATATATGGCCGCAAAGGATAAGCATAAGCTGAGAGAATATATAACCGAACGTTGTTATCCCGAAATGATGCATAATGTCAAGGATAAAACCATACACTGGAGTTTTCTTAAATCTCTAGAGCCACCACGCATGGTTCATGCTAGAGTTACAGATGTCATCTCCAAGGAAAATCTTTTCGCTCAGGTCACAGTGCGCTTCCACACACAACAATTGCTGGCCATCTATGATCGTTTTGGTCGCCTTATGCATGGCAGTGAGATAGTGGCAAAAGATGTGCTAGAGTATGTGGTGTTTGAGAAACATATTTCCAATGAATATGGACGCTGGCGTTTACATGATAAGATTATACCCGATTGGTTGCCGCCCAAGCAACCAGCACCAATTACCTATCAACTAATTGAAGAGACCGTCGAGGAAGAGGCCACGACGGAAACCCCCAAACAATTGGAAGAGGGCCAGAAGAAACTGGAGGCAACGGAGCCGGAACAGGCTCAAGTTGTGGCATCCTCATCGGCAAGTTCGACATCAAAACCAAATGCTACGGCCATTTGATTGTATTATTTAATGTTGGGCTGGCATTTTAAACGTTTACGTTTGAATACTGTTTAATAAATTTAATTTTTCTTTTGTTTTCGAATATGGTTTGTTGTATAATTTCGCTTTTTTTTAATTCTTGACAAGGTTTCAGTTTTAAGTGATTTCGAAAAGTTTTGGTGGTAATTTTTGAATTTTGTTTGTTTTTTTTTGTTGTTGTAGCAGTGTGGCGGCAGCCCTTGCCGATGGAGAACTCCATCGGGTCAATCCGTTGCGTTTTTGTTTCCATTGAGTTGTCGTTACAAGTTGCACATCGTTCTTTTTTTCATTATTGGCCCAACATATTTTTTAATTTTTTAGCTATAAAATTTAGAATAAGGCGTTAAAAGACCACATGATGGTTCATATTCACATAAGAAGCTTAAAACTTGAAAAAAGTTGTATCGCCCCAGGATACTCCGTTAGAATTTGAATATCAAACTAAGGTTTAAATCGTATGAAGAGAAATCATTAAAAAGTAGAGGCTAGCCTAAAGAAACAGTCTACCATTCTGAAACTTAAAACGGGAGCATGACTATACATCGACCTATGGTGGGCTTGAGGATCGTCTATCATGGTTAACTGGGTTGTTGTTGTTGTGGCAGTGTGTTGTACATTTAAGCGGCAGCACTTGCCGATGAAGGATTCCATCGGGTCAATCCGGTACATACAATCGGAACTATCACACATCACTAGGGGATAGCTGTGGGCACCACACAGGCTGGAACAATGAGGTTCGATCTATGTGGTGTTCATTGTTGTCACGAGAAGCTTAACTGCGAGCTGCCGGGCGCATCCACAGGTTGCGGATAGTGGAATTCTCCATACGGAGTAGATGCAGCGGTATCGAGCGGAGAGTCTCAGTAAGAGTCCGGGTGGCACTGGCTCTTGCACATATACAGAGTATCTATGATGATCGATAAGACAAGGCGTGTTATTGGCGCCTTTAAATAACCAATGGCTGCCTTGTTCCTGCGGCTATCGGTCCTTTGGACAGGAATGAGCTTGTTCACACAAGAGCTTGACGAGGATCCCCACCTCCACATGATCGCGTCAATTCGGTACGTGCAATTAGAACTATCACTCATCACTAGGGGAATGCTCGGTTAGGAGGAATGCGGCTAAAGAACTAGGGTAAGTGGGTTTATCCCCACTTTTGTAGCCATTGGTTCTCAATGGAATTTTCAGGTCCTTTGAGAAGGAAATGGTTGTTGTTGGAGCCCGTTCAGCTACTATAGGTGAGCAAGCCCGTTCCGGTCGGAAGGACGGATCGCCGCGGGAGCTTGATGGCAAATGGTTATTTAAAGGCGCCAATAACTTGCTTTGTTATACCCTCCACCATAGGATGGGGGTATACTAATTTTGTCATTCTGTTTGTAACTCCTCGAAATATTCGTCTCAGACCCCATAAAGTATATATATTCTTGATCGCCATGGCATTTAATGTCGATCTGGCTTTGTCCGTCCGTTCATCTGACTGTCGAAAGCACGCAAACTTTCGAAGGAGTAAAGCTAGCCGCTTGAAATTTTACACAAATACTTCTTATAGGCGTAAGTCCGTTGGGATTGTAAATGGGCCATATCGGACCATGTTTTGATATAGCTGCCATATAAACCGATCTGGGGTCTTGACTTCTTGAGCTTCTAGAGGGCGCAATTTTTATCCGATTTGCCTGAAATTTTGCATGAGGTGTTTTGTTATGATTTCCAAAAACTATGCTAAGTATGGTTAAAATTGGTTCATAGCCTGATATAGCTGTCATATAAACCGATCTGGGGTCTTGACTTCTTGGGCCTCTCGAGGGCGCAATTCCTATCTGATTTGGCTGAAAGTTTGCATGATGTGTTTCGTTATGACTTTCAACAACTGTGCAAAGTATGGTTTAAATCGGTCCATAACCTGATATAGCTGCCATATAAACCGATCTTGAATTTTGACTTCTTGAGTCACTAGACGACGCAATTCTTATCCGATTTGGTTGAAATTTTGCATGAGGTGTTTTGTTATGACTCCCAACAACTGTGCCAAGTATGGGTGAAATCGTTGCCGTACCTGATATAGCTGTCATATAAACCGATCTGGGGTCTTGACTTCTTAAGCCTTTAAAGGGCGCAAATCCTATCTGATTTCGCTGAAATTTTGCATGACGTGTTTCGTTATGACTTTCAAGAACTGTGCTAAATATGGTTCAAACCGGTCCATAACCTGATCTGGGATCTTGACTTCTTGAGGCTCTATAGGGCGCAATTATTATCTGATTTGGGTGAAATTTTGTACAACGGCTTCTTCCATGACTTTCAAAATACGTGTCAAATATAGTCTGAATCGGTCTATAGCTTAATACAGCTACCCTATAATACGATTTTCCTATTCTACTTTTGAGAACCCAAAGGGCGCAATTTTTATTCGATTTGGCTGAAATTTTACACAATGACTTCTACTATGGTCTCCAACATTCACACCATTATGGTCCGAATCGGATCATAACTTGTTATAGCTCCAATAACAAAGCAATTCTTTTTTTTATCCTTTCCTTTCCTTTGTTTGCCTAAAAAGAGACACCGGGAAAAGAACTCTACAAACACGATCCATGGTGGAGGGTATATAAGATTCGGCCCGGCCGAACTTAGCACGCTTTTACTTTTCTTTGTTCTGTTTTTATGTGGAGGTGGCGATCCTTGCCAAGCTTTTCTATGTGAGCAAGCTCGTTCCGTTCCAAAGGACCGATTGCCGCGGGAATCCGGTGGCGATTGGTTACTTTAAGGCGCTAATAACCCGCCACCCATGACAGCTCGCCTTGTCATATCGAGCATCGTAGGCACTCAGTATTTAAGCAGGAGCCAGTGCAGCCTGGCCTCTCACTGAGACTCTCTACTCGCTGATTGTCTGGGACTGCAGTTGCAGCTACTCCGTATATGAAGCATCGCACTATCCGAAATTTGTGGACGTACCAGGTAGCTCTTAGCTGAGATTCTAGTAATCATCATACAAATCGGAACTGAGAGTTTCATCCCGTGTGGTACTCATAGTCAGCCCGTGCCGTGACTGCCTGACCATAATACGGTCCTAAAGGATGAGCTCCGGTCACAGAATGAGTGAGATCGTTTGGCGCTAACGCGTGAACGTTGAATGTGAAAATATTTACGTATAGTAAACTGGCCTTCAGGGCTATTACAACTAGGACTCTAAGGTCGCAAACTCGGTTCCATTCGTCGTTCTCTAGTTGACATGGAAGTCCCCCCTTTTCTGGTGAACTGGATTGATGTTATGTTCAAGGCCAGAATTATCAATTAATCACGGGGTTGGGCGAGGAAGATTGTGACCAGAGGTTTCCCGCAGAGGGATGGGTTTAGGGGGAGCGGCGAGGTTTATTCTGTGTAAATCCTCATATTTCCGAAACTATCGCCATTTCAGTGACCAGACATAGCAGAGGCCGGTCAGCAGTCTCACCAACAATCGAAGGTCACACTCCTCGAGCCGGAGAACAATCAACGTTCTCGTATCTAGATCGGCCAGATCATCAGCCGCTTTGTTTTTCGCCACTCCTTGATGGTCCGGGACATCGCACAATCTGACAACAGCTCCCAAACGTTCGAAAAGCTCCTTACATCTCCCGACAAGCCTCGATCTCACGTGACCCGCAGCCAGGTCCTTAAGCGCCGCCTGTCTGCACACATAAACCGTGACACACTCAGAGGGCCGCCCCTCCTGACTCAGGATCACATCCAATGCCCTGAGGATCGCAAAAACCTCTGCCTGAAAGACACTGCACCCTGCTCCGGTGCCCCCCATCCGGCTTGAACCAATCAATGTATATAGAGGGACCCAAGAATTGCGTTATGCCCCCAGACTATAGCTTCGTCTCAGGTGACCCGCATCCAGGTTCTTCAGCGCCGCCTGACTGTCCACATAAACCGTGACACTCTCAGAGCGCCGGCACTCGTGACTCAGGGTCACATCTAAGGCACTGAGGATCGCAAAAATCTCTGCCTGAAAAGCACTGCACCCTGCGCCGGTGCCCCCTCCAGCTTGGACCGATCTATGTACACAGAGGGACCGAGGAATTGCGTAATGCCCCCAGACCAAAGTTCCGTCTCAGATGACCCTAAGCCAGGTCTTTCAGCGTCGCCTGACTGTCCACATGAACCATGAAACTTTTAGAGGGCCGCCACTCCTGACTCAGGATCACATCCAAGGCGCTGAGGATCGCAAAAACTCTGCCTGGAAGACACTGCACCCTGCGCCGGTACCCCCCTCCAGCTTGGACCGATCTATGTATACAGAGGGACCGAGGAATTGCGTAATGCCCCCAGACCAAAGTTTCGTCTCAGATGACCCTAAGCCAGGTCCTTCAGCGTCGCCTGACTGTCCACTCCTGACTCAGGATCACATCCAAGGCACTGAGGATCGCAAAAACTCTGCCTGAAAGACACTGCACCCTGCTCCGGTGCCCCCATCTAGCTTGAACCAGTCCATGTACACAGAGCCCCCAGACCAAAGCTCCGACCCCTGGAAGATAACCAGTAGGTCGCCATCAAAGAAAGATCCTACCGGCACATAGTCCGTCTCATCGCCAATGTCACGTAGTCGTCACAAGCCAGCGGCCTTCCGCAGAACAAACGAATGAGCGAAATCCAAACACCGCTATGTCCCTAACTCTCTCATTATGAGAACAGTCTTCAGCGCCTCGCATTTCACGTACAAGTGCAAAGGTTTCCGATAAGTACCGCATTCAGCGCTGTTCTCGGAGCATTGGCTCCGACGTAATACCCTGTACCTTCTCCATTATACTGCGAAGACACACCTTCTTGAGAGCCCGGTGCCACACCATAGGTGAGGATCGGCTTAATCACATCTGTGTAAATCCAGTGGACCCTACTTGGCCAAAGTCCCCTACTCCTGCCCATCGAGTTGTGACATAAGTATAGCGCATCAGCCCGCGTTTTGACTCTCTCCCCAATGTTTCTTCTCCAGTTCAACTTCTGGTCAAGGATTTTTAGCGTCCCGAGAGAGCGGCAGCTCCTCTCCATTAGGGACCTGTCCCCTGCCTTCTGTGGAGGTCATCGTTGCGCAGAGATTAGCATGTCCGCTTATGACGCCTGAGCTCATCCTCTTACTAACGCTGGCTACATTTGTGAGGTATCCTGTCATGTTAAAACTTTTCCCCAAAGAGATGTCGCACTGTGGCACGCCATTAAACTTTTAATTTGAATCGGAGTTTGCCCCAGTTCATGGACAAATTTTCATTTCATTTTCCACTTCATGGGAAATTTAGTGGTAGTAGTAGTAATGCCTAGCCCATTGGCCCTCGCCCATCTCGAGAGCTTCCTTAGCGCGCCCCGTCTACAGTCACGGAGGAATGTCCGTCGCGTGAAAGCAACCGCCACTCAAAATGCCGTCATCAGCATAGGCAAACACTTTCACTCTTTCCTCGTCGAAGGACCTGAGAATCCCATTAATAATCAAAAGCTACAAGAGGGAGGATAAATCCCCCCCCATCCCTTGTTCACAAACTTTCTCACCGAACCACTGCCTTGAGCATAACATCTATCCAGTTCACCAGAAAAGGGGGAACGGGAGTTTGTGACCTTAGAGCCCAGGTTGTTATAGTCCTGATGGCCAGTTTACTATCCGTAAAAATTGTCACATTCAATGTTCACGCGTTAACGCCAAACGACCTCATAAATGCTGTGATCGCCCGGATCTCATCCTTTAGGACCGTATAATGAGCAGGTAGTCCCGCCACGGGATGACAATGTGAGCCACACTGGTTGGAACTGTCAGTTGCGATTTGTGTGGCATTAATCGTCATTACGAGAAGCTCAGTTAAGAGCTACCCGATGAGTCCACAGGTTGCGGATAGTGGCATGCTCCATATACGGATTAGCTGCAACTATAGTCGCGAACAATCAGCGGTATCGAGTGGAGATTCTCGGTGAGAGGCCGGGTGGTACCAAAATTTATTAAAATTTGCTTTTAAGGGTTATAGTAGAGAGAGAGTGATAGATAAAACCCCGAGAGCAGCACTAAAACGAACGAGTCAAGTAGCGCGAGCCGAGCAAAGAGAATAAAAACACTACCACCCTTAGCAAAGCACATGTGGTGGTTGGTTAGATGGTTTTTTGTCTTGCTTATGGAAATATAGTTGTTGGTTTGCAAAGAGTGCATTTCAACAACAAATTTGTACTTTGGGTCGTTGAGATGCAAAACAAATTGTTGCAGGAAAATTAACAACTTTCGTAGTTGTTTTTTTCGACCAAAGTTGTTTATGTTCATAAAGCGGACATTTAGTCTCCAGTGCCCTAGTGGGCGTGGTCCTCATCGCCCGTCTATGCCAAGACAGCATGTCATCCGAACCCGTTGTATTATCCTTACGTTGCACTTTATCTTCATCGCAGTTCATCAAAAGGTAGTGTTCTAATCACGTTCCTGTAGAGGCAGTAGACTATACTCGGATGCAGGCCCCCTTTCGGGCCTACGTCCCGTCTTAGTCCCCACATCTGCGAGCCTTCTCAGTACGGTACTGAATGTGACACTTCCAATTCAGATTCCTGTTCTAGATCACACGTAAGTATTTCACCTTGTCAGCTATCGAAATCGTTTCGTTGAGGAGACGTGGTGGCCTGTTCAAGAAGGCTGTAGAGTGATTACAACCGACGGACGGACAGACACACGGACGTCGATTAAAAGTCTTAGAATTTTACGACGATCCGAAACATATATACTTTGCAGGGTCGGAAATTGATATTTCGATGTGTTACAAACGGAATGACTAAATGAATGTACCCCCTATTCTATGGTGGTGGGTATAATTAACAAAAAAAACTTTTGGGAAAATTTTCCCCAGAAATGAATATTTAACATTTTTTAAAAATTCCTATTCAATATCAGTCCCAATACCTGTAGTCGCACACCGGCAAGGGTGGTTGGGTGTTTGTTATTGGGATGTGTATAGGATGAGTTTTATTGTGTCGATAAATGTGTGGGAGTTTGGCAAAGTGTGTGGTGAGGCGCGATTATGGAACAGATTTGAAGTTTTGTTGATGTGGTAAGCTTGAGGAATTGTAAAACCTCAAACGCTCTACGGAGCGTTTGAAAATAAGCGTAAAGCATTTTATACTTGAGATGATTTTTGCTCTGTACAGATAGGGCATCGACTGGGGGCTACAGGGCGTGGCCATTACGGTTGCGGATATTGGAATGCTTCATAAGGAAGCATACTGCAAATTCTCTCACGAACATTCCCTTAAGGAACAGCGGGAGACTTTGCGTATATCAATGAGTGTTTATACTCTACACCACAACTGTGGTACAGAGTACTATAACTTAGTGCATTTGCTTGCATCACCCAGAAGGATGATGCAAATGCAATGCAAATGCACTCAGAATCTGATTCGATTTTTCATTGTCCGCCTGTCTGTCCGTCTGTCTGTCCATGTTAATTTGTGTACCAACTACAGGTTGCAGTTTTCATCCGATCGTCTTCAAAGTTGGTACAGGCATGTTTTTCGCCCTAGAGATGAATCCTATTGAAATTGGAAAAAATCGGTTCAGATTTAGATATAGCTCCCATGTATATGTTCGATTCCGATTTTGAGAAATATTGCAATAAAGTGCTCATTTGTTTACCGATTATCTCGAAATTTGGCGGGAAGAAATTTCTTATGACTCTAGGCATTACTGGAGGATTTCATAGAAATCGGTTCAGATTTAGATATAGCTCTCATATATATGTTCGTCCGATTTTGAGAGATATTGCTATAGAGTGCTCATTTGTTTACCGATTCTCTCGAAATTTGGCGGGAAGGAATTTCTTATGACTCTCGACTTTGTTGGTGCATTTCATAGAAATCGGTTCAGATTTAGATATAGCTCTCATATATATATATATCGCCCGATTTTCACTCCTAGAGACACTGCAAGCTCATTTATTGGCCAATCTTCCCAATACTTTGTACAACACTTTCTGTGACGACTTCCCCAATATCTCTGAAGTTAGTTTGAAATCGGTTCAGATTTGGATATAGCTCCCATATATATGTTCGTCCGATTTTGAGAAATATTGCAATAAAATGCTCATTTGTTAACCGATTCTCTAGAAATTCGGCAGAAAGAATGTTCTTATGACTCTCGACATTACTGGTGCATTTCATAGAAATCGGTTCAGATTTAGATACAGCTCTCATATATATATATATATATATATATATATATATATATATATATATCGCCCGATCTGCACTGCAAACTAATTTATTGACCAATCTTCCCAAAACTTTGTACAACGCTTTCCTCGACGGCTTTTACATAATTTATAAGATTTGCTCGAAATAGGTTCAGATTTAGATATAGCACCCATATATATGTTCTTCATATTTGGACTAATATTGCAATAAAGTGCTCATTTGTTAACCGATTCTCTCAAAATTTGACAGGAATGATTTTCTTATGACTCTCGACATTACTGGTGAATTTCATAGAAATCGGTTAAGATTAATATATAGCTGCCATATATGTATTTCGCCTGATATTCACTTCTAGGGTCATTGCAAGCGTATTATTGACCAATATTGCCAAAATTGTGCACACCTCTTTCCTCGATGCCTATCTCACTATCTAAGAAGCTGGATCCAAATCGGTTCAGATTAAGATGTAGCTCCCATATATATGTTCGTCAGATTTTGGGTAATTTGCAATAATATTGTCATTTGTCAACCGTATTTATTACAGTTTGAACATAGGTTAGGTTTAAGTGGCAGTCTGCCATCAGACTCACTTAGACGTTTTCGTCCATTGTGATAACACAGGAGCAGAAGAAGGAAGATGACTTCTAGTTCCTACCGTTGAACCATCCACATCGCTTTAAAAAGCCCAATAACTTGCGAAAGTTCACATCCGCTAAATCAGACAGGTTCTCAAAGAAATGAGAACCTTCTAACTGCTAGTGCGAGACACACACAGAAGGTGTTCTATAGTCTGTTTTTCTTCGATGTCCCTACAGCTTCTGCAAAAGTCCATATAGACCGATCTCTCGATTTAAGGTTTTGGGCCCATAAAAGGCGCATTTATTGTCCGATGTCGCCGAAATTTGGGACAGTGAGTTAAGTGAAGCCCTTCGACATATTTCTTCCATTAGGCCCAGATCGGTTCAGATTTGGATATAGCTGCCATATAGACCGATCTCTGGATTTAAGGTTTTGGGCCCATAAAAGGCGCATTTATTGTCCGATTTCGCCAAAATTTGGGACAGCGAGTTGTGTTAAGCTCTTCGACATCCTTTTTCAATTTTGCTCAGATCGGTCCAGATTTGGATATAGCTGCCATATAGACATATCTCTTGATTTAAGGTTTTTGGGCCATAAAAGGCGCATTTATTGTCCGATATCGCCGAAATTTGAGACAGTGAGTTTTGTAAGACCCTTCAACATCCTTCTTCAATTTGGTTCAGATCGGTCCAGATTTGGATATAGCTGCCATATAGACCGATCTCTCGATTTGAGGTTTTGGGTTCATAAAACGCGCATTTATTGTCTGATTTTGCCAAAATTAGGGACAGCGAGTTGTGTTAGGCCCTTCGATATCCTTCTTCAATTTGGCTCAGATCGGTCCAGATTTGGATATAGCTGCCATATAGACCTATCTCTTGATTTAAGTTTTTTGGGGCATAGAAGGCGCATTTATTGTTCGATTTTGTTGAAATTTGAGACAGGGTGTTAAGTTAAGCTCTTCGGCATTCTTCTGCAATTTCGCTTAGATCGGTCCAGATTTGGATATAGCTGCCATATAGACCTATCTCTCGATTTGAGGTTTTGGGGCCATAAAAGGCGCATTTATTGTCCGATTTCGCCAAATTTTTGGACAGTCAGTTGTGTTGAGCTCTTCGACATTTTTCTGAAACTTGGCCCATATCGGTCCAGATTTGGATATAGCTGCCATATAGACCGATATCTCGATTTAATGTCTTGGCCCCATAAAAGGCGCATTTATAATCCGATTTCACTGAAATTTGACACAGTGATTCATGTTAGGCTTTTTGACATCCGTGTCCTATATGGTTCAGATCGCTTAATTTTTAGATATAGCTACTAAAAAGACCAATATTTTGTTATACAGAATTGAATAAAGACTTGTACTTATAAGTATTTGATCCAAATCGGAACATATTTCGATATAGCTGTTATGGGGCATAAGGTATGAATTTTTCACCGGATTTTGACGAAAGGTGGTTTACATATATACCCGAGGTGGTGGGTATCCACAGTTCGGCCCGGCCGAACTTAACGCCTTTTTACTTGTTTATAGCCGATTTCCAATGGCGTTCAGCTGGGCGATAGATACTTTTGAGAGTAGTTTTACACGACTGAAGACCTTACAAATTTGGCCAGCTTTAAGAGCATTGCCTGTATTTCAAACCTAGGATTTTTCAAAAGTATATTCACTGAAGGTAAAACCGTATTTAATTAAAACCAAACCCAATGTAGAATATCCTGTACCATAGCTATGCAGTAGTTTATGTTAATACAGACAGACATACCCAATTATTTCATTTTATTGACTAGTTGTACCCCTGAAATTATTCATGGATTAATAAGCAACTACTGCCATGTGTTACCACACCATCGGATGTTACTACACTGGCTTAAGAAGCATAACTTCGTTTGCGTTACTTTCTTTAAACCACAACGCTGTGGCAATAGTTATGTAGTTAAAATTATAATTGAAATGAATGGAAAACCTGTACTTGGAAAAGTCTTTGTCTTATAAAAGAGCGAAAATTTAATAGGAAAATAATGGTGTAAAGTTTATGGCATCGTTTCGAATGCGACTACATTTTACGAGGAGTATTGTTCTGCCTTTTACTTGTGCGTAAAATAGTTAATTTATCATGTCGTAAACTCAGCCGTGACATTAATGAAGTGTTTAAGAGTTCAAATTAATGGCAACTGTTGTGTGATAAAGGAGTTGCTATCGATAACTGGAAATTTTTGCAAAAAAGAAAATGTAAAACAAGGAGAAAAAAATTAAAAAAAAATATATACAATTATGTTAAGAGCTGTAGTTACGAAAAATGGTATATATATATATAAAAAGTATAAAAATTAACAAGTAAAATTAAGTTCGGCCGCGCCGAATCTTATATACCCTCCACCATGGATCGCATTTGTCGAGTTCTTTTCCCGTCATCTCTTCTTAGGCAAAAAAAAGGATAAAATAAAAGATTTGCTCTGCTATTAGAGCGATATCAAGATATGGTCCGGTTTGGACCACAATTAAATTATATGTTGGGGGCCTGTGTAAAATGTCAGCCAATTTGAATAAATATTGGGACCTTTGGGGGCTCAAGAAGTAAAATAGAGAGATCGATTTATATGGGAGCTGTATCAGGCTATAGACCGATTCAGACCATAATAAACACGTATGTTGATGGTCATGAGAGAATTGCGACCTCTAGAAGCTCAAGAAGTCAAGATCCCAAATCAGTTTATATGGCAGCTATATCAGGTTATGAATCATACTTGGCACAGTTGTTGGGTATCATAACAAAACAGGCCGTGCAAAATTTCATTCCAATCGGATAAGAATTGCGCCCTCTAGAGGCTCAAAAAGTCAAGACCCAAGATCGGTTTCTATGGCAGCTATATCAGGTTATTGACCGATTTTAACCATACTTGGCACAGTTGTTGGGTATCACAACAAAACACGTAGTGCAAAATTTCATTCCAATCGGATAAGAATTGCGCCCTCTAGAGGCTCAAGAAGTCAAGACCCAAGATCAGTTTATATGGCAGCTATATCAGGTTATTGACCGATTTGAACCTAATTAAGCACAGTTGTTGGAAGTCATAGCGAAACATGTGGTGTAAAATTTCATTCCAATCGGATAAGAATTGCGCCCTCTAGAGGCTCAAGAAGTCACGACCCAAGGTCGGTTTATATGGCAGCTATATCAGGTTATGAACCGATTTGAACTTAACTTAGCACAGTTGTTGGATATCATAACAAAATACTTCGTGCAAAAATTTATTCAAATCGGATAAGAATTGCGCCCTCTGGAGGTTCAAAAAGTCAAGACCCAAGATCGGTTTATATGGCAGCTATATCAGGTTATTGACCGATTTGAATCATACTTGGCACAGTTGTTGGGTATCATAACAAAACACGCCGTGCAAAATTTCATTCCAATCGGATAAGAATTGCGCCCTCTAGAGGCCAAGACCCAAGATCGGTTTATATGGCAGCTATAACAGGTTATGGACCGATTTGAATCATACTGAGCACAGTTGTTGGGTATCATAACAAAACAGGCCGTGCAAAATTTCATTCCAATCGGATACGAATTGCGCACTCTAGAGGCTCAAGAACTCAAGACCCAAGATCGGTTTATATGGCAGCTATATCAGGTTATGGACCGATTTCAACCATACTTATGACAGTTGTTGGATATCATAACAAAACACGTTGTGCCAAATTTCATTCCAATCGGATAAGAATTGCGCCCTCTACAGCCTAAAAATCAAGATCCCAGATCGGTTTATATGGCAGCTATATCAGGTTATATACCGATTTGCACCTTACTTGGCACAGTTGTTGGAAGTCATAGCAAAACACGTGGTGCAAAATTTCATTCCAATCGGATAAGAATTGCGCCCTCTACAGGCTCAAAAAGTCAAGACCCAAGATCGGTTTATATGGCAGCTATATCAGGTTATGAACCGATTTGAACCTAATTAAGCACAGTTGTTGGAAATCATAACAAAACACGTTGTGCCAAATTTCATTCCAATCGGATAAGAATTGCGCTCTGTAGAGGCTCAAGAACTCAAGACCCAAGATCGGTTTATATGGCAGCTATATCAGGTTATTGACCGATTTTAACCATACTTGGCACAGTTGTTGGGTATCACCACAAAACACGTGGCGCAAAATTTCATTCCAATTGGATAAGAATTGCGTCCTCTAGAGGCTCAAGAAGTCAGGACCCAAGATCGGTTTATATGGCAGCTATATCAGGTTATAGACCGATTTCAACCATACTTGGCACAATTGTTGGAAGTCATAGCAAAACACGTAGTGCAAAATTTCATTCCAATCGGATAAGAATTGCGCCCTCTAGAGGCTCAAGAACTTAAGACCCAAGATCGGTTTATATGGCAGCTCTATCAGGTTATAGACCGATTTCAACCATACTTATGACAGTTGTTGGGTATCATAACAAAACACGCCGTGCAAAATTTCATTCCAATCGGATAAGAATTGCGCCCTCTAGAGGCTCAAGAAGTCAAGACCCAAGATCGGTTTATATGGCAGCTATATCAAAACATGGACCGATATGGCCCATTTGCAATCCCAACCGACCTACATTAATAAGAAGTATTTGTGCAAAATTTCAAGCGGCTAGCTTTACTCCTTCGAAAGTTAGCGTGCTTTCGACAGACAGACGGACGGACAGACAGACAGACATGGCTAGATCGACTTTAAATGGTATGACGATCAAGAATATATATACTTCATAGGGTCTCAGACGAATATTTCGAGTAGTTACAAACAGAATGACGAAATTAGTATACCCCCATCCTATGGTGGAGGGTATAAAAACAAAATAATTTTAATATATTGGATTGCCTAAAAAGTAATTGCGGATTTTTGACAAATTTTTTCACAGCTTGTGACTCTGTAATTGCATTCTTTCTTCTGTCAGTTAGCTTTTAGCTTGCTTTAGAAAAAAAGTGTAAAAAAAAGTATATTTGATTAAAGTTCATTCTAAGTTTTATTAAAAATGCATTTACTTTCTTTTGAAAAATCCGCAAATACTTTTTGGGCAACGCAATAATATTTGATCTCATATATATCCTATAACCTCATGTAAACAATAAAATTGATTTAGTGCTTTTATAAAACTGAAAAAAAGTCGTTCTCAATATTTACGCTAAGGAATATAAAACCATGAGATATGTTAAAAATAAAATCCTAAATATAATATTTAAGCGTCTTCAAAAAAATTGAATGAAAGTCCACATAATAAAATGAATAAACAAAATACCTGGGAGTTTGTAAGAAATATGTGCGGAAGTATAACGAGGTTTGTATGGCAACCAAAGGGATCTAACTGTGTCTTTATTCTAATCGCGAAGGATATATTCCAAATTCTATATAAGGTTTGGCCAATAATGATTTTCAGGATAGTTGTAACATCTTTTGTTCTCTTTTATCTTCATAAAACATTTGTCAAAGGCAGCAGAGTTCTTCATTCCAAAGTTACAGATCCTGGCATAAGGCAATTGTATCTGAAAATAATCACCGGTATTGATATGTTGTGGTCTACCGTCAAGTCAAGTGATGGGATAGCAGTTACTAACTTCGCTTTAATTGGCTATGACAGAACATTTGTTCCACTAGCCGAACGTAGAATAGCGTTCCAAGCGCCTCGATCTTCTGCGTTCATTCTAAAATCTCAGACACCAAGTTTTGAGGTGTCTCTCACCACTTGATCTATCCATCGGTCTTTTGGTTTTCCCGGTTTGCGTATACCACCATGTTTGCCTTCAAAAGACTTCTTTGCTGGAGCTTCTTCAACCATTCTGATAACATGACCTAGCCAACGCAGCCGTTGTATTTTGATGCGTGCAACTATGCTATAGTCGTCATACAGCTCGTGGTTCATAGGTCGCCTATATTCTCCATTAACGCAAACTGGTATATATAGTTTATGAAGAATCTTTCTCTCAAATACTCCAAGTACTGCCTCATCTGCTTTCATAAGTACCCATGCTTCAGAACCCTATAAAAGCACAGGTAGTATCAGTGTCTTATATAGTGTAATCTTCGTCTGTCGAGAGGTGGCCTTGTTTCTAAACTGCTTTCTTACTCCAAAGTAGCATCTGTTTGCCAGTATTATTCTTCGCTTAATCTCAAAACGGGTGTCATTCGTTTCGGTTACGGCGGTGCTGAGGTAGATAAAGTTACTGACAGTCTCAAAGTTGTGGTTCCCAACTTTCTCCATTTCCCTTATCTGCTCGGTTGTACAAGGCGTTTTTGGGAGTTGAAACCATCCATTTCGTCTTATCTCCATTTACTGCCAGACCCATTTTCTCTGACTCTCTTTCGATTCTTTCAAAGGCTGTAGTTAATACTTCCGGTGACCGACCTATGATATCGATGTCGTCGGCATAGGCGAGTAGCATGTGTTCTCTTGTGATTAGTTTACCATATCTATTTACATCTGCATCTCGTATAATCTTCTCCAGCAGGATATTAAAGAGATCATATGATAGGCTGTCTCCTTGTCTGAAACCTCGTTTGGTATTAAATGGTTCGGAAAGATTCTTTCCTATTCTTACTGAGGAAGGCGTATCAGCAAGTGTCATCCTGCAGAGTCTTATTAATTTTTGCGGGGATATCAAACTCAGATATGGCTTGTAATACCTTTGAAAGTAAAGAAGTATCGAAAGCGGCTTTGTAGTCAACAAAAAGAGGGTAAGTACTGATTTGTCCTTCTCAGGTCTTTTCCAGGATTTGGCACAGTGTGAATATTTGGTCCAGGATGGATTTACCAGGTCTAAAACCCCATTGATAGAGCCCAATTATCTCATTGACTTTTAGTTTCAATCTTTCACACAGTCTGCTCGAGAGTATCTTGTATGCGATGGGGAGGAGACTTATTTCTCTGTAGTCGGCACATTCCGTCTTGTCTCCTTTCTTGTGTACGGGACATAGTACGCTGAGGTTCCAATCATCGGGTATGCTTTCTTCTAGCCAGATTGCGCAGATAAGCTGATGCATACGCCTTATCAGAGTGTCGCCTCCGGTCTTAAATAGTTCAGCTGGTAACCCGTCGGCTCCTGCTGCCTTGTTGTTCTTTAGTCGGGTCACTGCTACTTGGACCTCATTCTGATTAGCAGGTAAACATTCTATACCATCATCAAGGATTGGTTGTGCGGCATGCCTCGTGTTATGGCAGCTATAGTATAGTTCATCACCGTTTGGTGTTGTAGTGATGCCATTCCTAGTCCACCGCATTTCCTGTAAGGCGGTAATATCTGCCTAATACATCCAAAAAATGCAAATTTGCCCATGAACATTTCATTTATGAACAGGGGCAAACTTCTCCCATATCAATGAGTGCAGTCCGATTCAAAATTAAGCTCAATGATAAGGGGCCTCCTTTTTATAGCCGAGTCTGAATGGCGTGCCATGCAGTGCGTCACCTCTTTGGAGAGAAGTTCTACATGGCATAGTACCTCACAAATGTTGCCAGCATTAGGGGGGGGAAAATCACTGCTGACAATTTTTTCTGATGGTTTCGCCAGGATTCGAACCCAGGCGTTCAGCGTCATAGGTGGACATGCTCACCTCTGCGCTACGATTGCCTCCTCTCTAATACATCCGCCAGCGCGTATACTGCACCTTCTCTATTGAGATACATATTGCTAATGTCGGTATATTTGGTAATAATTGAGGATTTTTCATATAGTCGGCGTTGACAAATTTTTTCACAGCTTGTGACTCTGTAATTGCATTCTTTCTTCTGTCAGTTATAAGCTGTTACTTTTAGCTTGCTTTAGAAAAAAGTGTAAAAAAAGTATATTTGATTAAAGTTCATTCTAAGTTTTATTAAAAATGCATTTACTTTCTTTTAAAAAATCCGCAATTACTTTTTGGGCAACCAATATGTGAGGTTCGGGGGGAGTTTATGAGATGAGTCGTCCCTGAAACACTTGGCCATAAAACAGATAAAGGATTTGAGCCCCTTTTTGCCATAATCAACAAATATGTCCAGTTTGAGGGGTATGTAGGGTGGGGCGGCCACCCACGCTGTACTGTTGAATTCCATTTGTTTCAGCCTCAATTGCAATTGGTTTAGGGGGATTATATGAGGTGAGAGTACCCCCAAACACTTGGCCTCAAAATTGGATATAAAATTAGTTTTCCACTATCAAATACCTATTATTTGAGACCCATATTGCCATAGTAGACAAACATGACCGGTTTAAAGAGAGTTTAGGGGGCGGACCCTGAAATAATATCAGAATCGTGCTAGAACATGAGTTTGTTTGAGCTCCATAATGTCAAGCATTTTGAAGGTGGTGATCAAGATATTCAGGGCTATGGGTCTTGTACAGAGCGACACTAATTGCTCTCTGCAACATCATTTTATCCACGCTAAGACCTAAAAGTCAATTTATTTGATTGAGTCCTTAAAGGGCGAGATCTACATGTCCTTAAAGGGCGAGATCTACATATCCTTATATCAACATTGGATTTGAACTCTACTGTCATAGACCTTTCGTTTAATTCCCATATTATACCGATAGAATTACACGTCTTATTGAAGAGTATAAGGAGGGTGGGCCAGTCCCAGACTCTGTCCCAAATGTGTATATCAGATTCGTAGTCAACTCTCAAAGACCTTTCATTATACCCTCCATCATAGGATGGGGGTATACTAATTTCGTCATTCTGTTTGTAACATCTCGAAATATGCGTCTAAGACCCCATAAAGTATATATATATTCTTGATCGTCATGTCATTTTAAGTCCAACTAGCCATGTACGTCCATCTGTCCGTTTGTCCGTCTGTCTGTCGGAAGCACGCTAGCTTTCGAAGGAGTAAAGCTAGGAGCTTGAAATTTTGCACAAATACTTTTTATTGGTGTAGGTTGGTTGGGCTTGTAATTGCGTCTTGACTTCTTGACTCTCTAGAGGGCGCAATTCTCGTCCGATTTGATTGAAATTTTGCACACGGTGATTGGTATCACTTCCAACAATTGTTCTAAGTATGGTTCAAATCGGTTCATAATCTGATATAGATGCCATATAAACCGATCTTGAGCTTTGACTTTTTCAGATTTAAGAGGGCGCAATTCTCATCCGATTTTGCACGTGGTGTATTGGTATCACTTTCAACAACTGTGCTAAGTATGATTCAAATCGGTTCATAACCTGGTATAGGTGCTTGACTTCTTGAGCCTCTAGAGGGGGCAGTTATTGTCCAATTTGGCCCATGACCTTCAACATAAATGTGAAATATGATCTGAATCGATCTATAGCTTGATACAGCTCCCATATAAACCGATCTTCAAATTTTGCTATATGAACCCCTAAAGGGCGTAATTCTTACTTGAATTGGCTGATATTTTACACTACAACTTTTACTATAGTCTCCAACATTTAGTTAATTTATGGTCCGAATCGAACTAAAACTTGTTTTATACTCATTTATTCTGTAACGTTGCACATTCATACCTGTTTTGGGGTTTTTTAGGGATGGAGAGGCTGCGTAGATACCGTGGAACAAATTCTTATAACATATGTGTACTCAAATTCCAAACACCTTTCATTTGATATCCATATTGTCCCAATCGGTAAATAAGTCCTGTTGTGGGGTTTATGGGGGTTGGGGGCGTCTCAGATACCGGGGAATACATTTTTATAACAGCTTTTAACTATACTTTTAAATGCCTTTCATTTGATATCCACATTGCCCAATACGGTAAAAATGTCCTGTTGGGTTGTGTTTTTGGGGTGGGAGCCCCCCGATCCTTAAGGTGAAATTTTTATGCCAAGTTCGTACTCTACTTTTAAATACCTCTTATTTGATACCCATATTGTCCAAAGCGTTAAAAGTGTCCTGTTGGATGGTGTTTTTGGGGGTGGGGAACCACCCCATACTAAGGGTGACATCTTAATGGCAAGTTCGTACTTCACTCTTAAATACCTCTCATTTGATACCCATAGCGATGAATGTTTCCTGTTGGGTGATGGGGGACCCCCCTACACAAAGAGGGCCATTTTTATGCCAAGTTCGTACTCCACTCCTAAATAACTCTCATTTGATACCCATAGTGCCCAAAGCGGTAAAAGTGTTCCTTTGGGTGGTGTTTTTGGGGGTGGGGAACCCTCCCATACTAAGGGTGACGTTTTTATGTCAAGTTCGTACTCCTCTCTTAAAGACCTCACATTTGATACCCATATTGCCCAAGCGGTAAAACTGTTTGTTGGGTGGAGTTTTTGAGATGGGGCGTCCCCCCAGGTTTTTTTACCCACCACAGAAGCATGGGCGTATATTCATCAGCTTAAAAGTCTAAGACGATCTAGCCATGCCCGTCTGTCTGTTGAAATCATGTAACTTTGCACAGATTCATTTTTTGTCCATAAACAGGCTAAGTTCGAAGATGAGCTATATCGGACTATATCTTGATATAGCCCTCATATAGACCGATCCGCCAATTTAGGGTCTTACGCCCATGAAAGCCATATTTATTAGTCGAATTTGCTAAAATTTGGGACATGTTTCTTTATTTGGCCCAGATCGGTCAAGATTTGGATATAGGATATAGATCTCTCGAATTAAGGTTTTGGGCCCATAAAAGGCGCATTTATTTTCCGATGTCGCCGAAATTTGAGACGGTGAGTTAAGTTAATCCCCTCGACATACTTCTGCAATATGGCACAGATCGGTCCAGATTTTCAATAGCTTCCATATAGAGCGATCTCTCGATTTAAGGTTTTGGGCCCGAAAAAAGCGCATTTATTGTCCGATTTCGCAGAAATTTGGGACAGTGAATTGTGTTAGGCCCTTCGAAAGTCTTCTTCAATTTGGCTCAGATCAGTCCAGATTTGGATTGGTGTTTTTGGGATGGGGCGTCCCCCCAGGTTTTTATAATCACCACCGAAGGATGGGGGTATATTCATTTTGTTATTCCGTTTGCAACACATCGAAATATCCATTTCCAACCCTATAAAGTATATATATTCTTGATCAGCTTTAAAATCTAAGACGATCTAGCCATGTCCGTCCGTCTGTCTGTTGAAATCACGAAACTTTGCACAGATTAGTTTTTTGTCCATAAGCAGGTTAAGTTCGAAGATGGACTATATTGGACTATATCTTGATATAGCCCTCATATAGACCGATCCGCCAATTTGGGGTCTTAAGCCCATAAAAGCCGCATTTATTAGTCGATTTTGCTAAAATTTGGGATAGTGGGTTGTGTAAAGCCTCTCGACATCTTTATTCAATTTGGCCTAGATCGGTCAAGATTTGGATATAGCTGCTATATAGACCGATCCGCTAATTTAGGGTCTTAGGCCAATAAAAGCCACATTTATTATCCAATATTGCTGAAATTTGGGGCAGTGAGTTGTGTTAGGCCCATTGACATACTTTTGCAATTTGGTCCAGATTGGTTCAAATTTGGATATAGCTGCCATATAGACCGATCCGCCGATTTAGGGTCTTAGGTCCATAAAAGCCACATTTATTATCCAATATTGCTGAAATTTGGGACAGTGAGTTGTGTTAGGCCCATTGACATACTTCTGCAATTTGGCCCAAATCGGTTCCAATTTGTATATAGCTGCCATATAGACCGATCTCTCGATTTAAGGTTTTGAGCCCATAAAAGGCGCATTTATTGTCCGATGTCGTCGAACTTTGGGACAGTGAGTTAAGTTAAGCTTCTCGACATACTTCTGTAATATAGCACAGATCGGTCCAGATTTAGATATAGCTGCCATATAGACCGATCTCTCGATTTATTGTCCGATGTCGCCAAAATTTGTAACAGTGAGTTGTGTTAGGACCTTCGACATCCTTCTTCAATTTGGCCAAGATCGGTCCAGATTTGAATATAGCTGCCATATAGACCGATCTCTAGATTTAAGGTTTTGGGCCAATAAAAGGCGCATTTATTGTCCGATGTCGTCAAAATTTGGGACATTGAGTTGTGTTGGGCCCTGCGACATATCTCTCTTTAATTTGGCCAAGATCGGTTCAAATTTGGATATAGCTGTCATATAGACCGATATCTTGATTTAAAGTCTTGGCTCCAAAAAAGGCACATATATAATCCGATTTCACTGAAATTTGACACAGTGACTTATGTTAGGCTTTTCGACATTCGTGTCGTATATGGTTCAGATCGGTTTATTTTTAGATATTTTGTTATACACAAATGAACAATGACTTGTACTTATTAGTATTTGGTCTAAATTGGAACATATTTCGATATTGCTGCTATGGGGGGCATAAGGTATGCATTTTTCACCGGATTTTGGTTTAAATATATACCTGAGGTGGTGGGTATACAAAGTTCAGCCCGGCCGAATTTAACGCTTTTTTACTTGTTCTTTTGCGGAATAGACTCTCTGTATTTCGCCAAACACCTCCCCTTCATCTGGCAGGTTGCAATGTATTGCCACTGCGCTGTTATATCACGGAGACAAGGAGTACAGTTGGGTCAGTCGAGAGGAGTAGATAGTATACTGTTATACAGGATTAGAAAGGAATCCCTGGTGGTGGGCATCCGAAGTTTGGCCCAGCTGATTTTAATGCGTCGTTTATTGTTATTTTTACAAAATGACTTACCTAAGCAACAAATAATTCCTTAATTTCCCTTTAATAAAAGACCAACACCATATTTATTTTCATTCGATCATTTACTTATTTATTTTATAATTATTTTTAATTTTCATTATTGGTTTTTGTTTTTGGTTTTGTATTATAATTATTATTATTATAATTATTATGTCTGGTGTTATTTTCGTACCCTGTCATCTGGATGAATGCATGAAGTCCTATTCAAATTCAAATGATGCCAAATAAGTTTAAGCAAATGATAGCTTGGAATAAAACTAATTTAAATTCTGGCTTATTACATAAAATTACGTTTTTGTTTTTATTTATTTGGATTATTAAAATATTTTTAAAATTATATATTAAAATTTGTATTAAAAAAATGATATCAATCGCCTTGACGATTTGAAAAAGTTTTTTAAATGTGGTTTTTATTTTATTTTTTTTTGTTTGTTTGTTTAAAGTTCAAACCATTTGCTCAAACTTATGTGGCAAAGGAGGGGGTACGAAAATGTAAAACCATTTGGAAATGTTTGCCTTTACTTTTATCTACTTAATATTATGTTATACATAATTAAAATCTTTAAACTTACTTAATTTATATTTATAATAATAATAGTAATAATTAATAACTATGAACAATATAAACAAATGCAAAGTTTTTTCTTACTTTTCTCGTATTCTCACGCTATGTGTGTTGTGGGGAGAGTTTTGTGTGGTGTGGTGTGGTGTGATGTTGTGGTGACATCTACACCCACACACACACAGCCACACACATTGAAACACTATTACATTGCCGCCTTGGATCTGTGTGGGGCCGAAATCGGCCATCGTCTCACCATCGTTGGTGGAAACCCCAGTTTTCGTTATTCTTATTATTGTTAAATGTTAGCATGAATGATGGTATCTGTGGTAGGGGAGGAATGTTATCTGCTCTTTTGCTTTAACGCTCTCTCTTTCTCTCTCTACTCTTTGGACAAACTCATTAGCTCCTGTTTTGTGTGTAGAATATATAAAAACTTAAAAAAAAAACATTGGAATTTAGGATCTAACGTTCTTCTCCTCCTGACAAACGATCTCAAGGAAATGGCAAAAGAGAGTCATGGCCCCTACCCTTTTAGCATTCGCTTTTTGTTTGACAATGAACTACTTTGTGATGTGACTACTAATACTTCGGCGATGACAAGGATAATGATGATTGGCGATGGCATGGCGTTGGCGATGGCGATGGCTATGTTTATGACTATGGTGACAACGATAATAATTATGTTAGTAGTATTGATGGTGATTATGGGCGGCCTTGTCTTAGTTTCGCTTCAGATCCGTTACAGTCCTCAATGTATTGGGCTTTTTCGCTTGCCGTCTACAGTCACCTGGGCACTTGGCGTTGTCCCAAACGCCCACTTGTGTGCAGCAATCGTTGTGAGAGAGCGATTCCCATGAATACCAGGCAACAATTTGTTGCCAACATAAAATCAATTATCGACCATAGAATACTTGATAGGGAGGTGATATTAGCCATTGCCCATCCTACTATGGTCTCAGACAATGACAATGATCCATGCAGCACAGGGCGATGATGCTGATGATGACCATGAGCACCACCACGTCGCCGACGGTAGTAGGGAACTATGGTCGAAGCGCTATTATTGCCATGCTGCATGGCTGCTGGATGTTCACCATTGATGACGTGCACCACCACCGAGGCAGAATCTAAAAGAGAAGAGCAAAAAAACAAAATTAGGAAATTGAAAAAAAATATTTTTAGATATGCCACCCAAGAGATTCGTTTTCGACAGCAAGTAATGAAGTCATTGTCCGTATATTTGCGTGTGCGGGCGTTTGTTGCAACAGTCGTTTTTTTTTTGAAAGTAGAAGTTTTGTACCTTGGCGTTATGTGGGTAAAATTCCGCCGAAGGCCCAGTATGCACCTCGAGCGAAATTTTTGGTAGCAAACACATGGTGGCGAAAAACTTAGCATTCCACGCTTTTTATACCCACCACCATAGGATGGGGGTATACTAATTTCGTCATTCTGTTTGTAACACCTCGAAATATGTGTCTGAGACCCCATGAAGTATATATATTCTTGATCTTCATGACATTTTAAGTCGATCTAGCCATGTCCGTCCGTCGGTCTGTCCGTCCGTCCGTCTGTCTGTCGAAAGCACGCTAACTTTCGAAATACAGATACAAATACAAATACTTCTTTTAAGTGTAGGTCGGTTGGTATTGTAAATGGGCCAAATCGGTCCATGTTTTGATATAGCTGCCATATAAACCCATCTTGAGTCTGGACTTCTTCAGCCTCTAGTCAAATCGCAATTTTTATCCGATTTGACTGAAATTTTGCACGTGGTTTTTTGGTATCACTTCCAACAACTGCGCAAAGTATGGTTGAAATCGGTCCATGTTTTGATATAGCTGCCATATAAACCGATCTTGGGTCTTGACTTCTTGAGCCTATAGAGGACGCAATTCTCGTCCAATTTGACTGAAATTTTGCACGTAATGTTTTGGTGTCACTTCCAACAACTGTGCAAAGTATCATTCGAATCGGTTCATAATCTGGTATAGCTGTTATGTAAACCGATCTGGGATCTTGTCTTTTTGAGCCTCTAGGGGGCGCAATACTTATCCGATTTGGCTGAAATTTCGCTCGTAGTGTTTAATTATGGCTTCCAATAACTGTGCTAAGTGTGGTTTAAATCGGTGCATAACCTGATATAGCTGCCATATAAACTGATATTGGATCTTGTGGATCCTCTTAAGCCACTAGAGGGCGCAATTCTCATCCGATTGGGCTGAAATTTTGCATGAGGTGTTTAGTTATGACTTCCAATAACTGTGCTAAGTATGGCGCAAATCGGTGTATAACCTGATATAGTTGCCATGTAAACCGATCTGGGATCTTGACTTCTTGAGCCTCTAGAGGGCGCAATTCTCATCCGATTTGGAAGAAATTTTGTACTACGACATCCCTCATGACCTTCAACATACGTGTCTAATATGGTCGAAAACGATCTACAGCTTGATATGGCTCCCATATAAACCGAACTCCCGATTTTGTTTCTTGAGCCCCTACAAAGCGCAATTCTTATCCCAATGAACTGAAGTATTACACAATGACTTCTACAATGTTCAGCATTTATTAATGGTCCGAATCGGCATATAACTGATATAGCTCTAATAGTACAACAGTTCTTATTCAATATTCTTTGTTTGCCTAAAAGAGATACTGCGCATAGAACTCGACAAATGCGATCCATGGTGGAGGGTATATAAGATTCGGCCCGGCCCAACTTAGCACGCTCTTACTTGTTTTATCCATAAGCAGGTTAAGTTCAAAGATGGGCTATATCGGACTATATCTTGATATAGCCCCCATATGATCCGACGATTTGGGGTCTCAGGCCCATAAAACCACATTTATTATCCGATTTTGTTGAAATTTGGGACAGTGAGTTTTGTTAGGCCACTTGACATCCATCTTCAATTTGGTCCCGATCGGCCCAGATTTGGATATAGCTGTCATATAGTCCGATTTCTCGATTTAAGGTCTTCGGCCCATATAAGGCTCATTTATTGACGTATTTTGCCAAAATTTGGGACAGTGAGTTTTGATAGGCCACTCGACATCCCTCATCAATTTGGTCCCGATCGGTCCAGATTTAAATATAGGTCTTGCGCCTTGATTTAGGGCCTTGCGCCATTTAAGGTGTATTTATTGTTCGAATTTTCCGAAATTTGGGACAGTGAGTTGTGTTAGGGCCTTCGATATCCTTCTTCAATTTAGCCCCAATCGGTCCAGATTTGGATATAGCTGCCATATAGACCGATCACTCGATTTAAGGTCTTGAGCTCATAAAAGGCGCATTTATTATCCGATTTTGTTGATATTTAGGAAAGTGAGTTCTGTTAGGTCACTCGACATCCTTCTTCAATTTGGCTCAGATCGGTCCAGATTTGGATATAGCTGCCATATTGACCGATCTCTCGATTTAAGGTCTTGGGCCCATAAAAGCCAAATTTAATATACGATTTTGCCAAAATTTGAGACTGTTAGTTGTGTTAGGTCCCTCAATATCTTTATGTAATTTGGCCTAGATCGGTCCAGATTTGGAAATAGCTGCCATATAGACCGATCTTTTGATTTAAGCTCTTGGGCCCATAAAAGCCACATTTATTATCCGATTTTGCTGAAATTTGGGACACTGTGTTGGGGCCTTTGATATTCTTCTTCAGTTTGGCCCAGATCGGCCCAGATTTGGATATAGCTGCCATATAGACCGATTTCTCGATTTAAGGCTTTGGGCCCATAAAAGGCGCATTTATTGTCCGATGTCGCCGAAATGTGCCTTCTTCTTTGCCTTCTATCCTTTCACTCGCCTATGTGGTAACCCTTTGCTTTAAACGTCTTTCTGTCTGTCCCTCTTCCTTCTATCTGTTCATCAATAATTATTTTCGTTCGTCTTTCTATCCTTTGATCCACCCATCACTCCAACAGTTAGTTTGTACTTTTATCTGCCCTTTATAATGGTTTTGTCTATTCACCCTCCTGTTTGTCCATTCATCAGTTCTACAATTTATTCATCATTGCTTCTGCTGCTGTCCTCTCGATCTGTTAGTCGGTCCATCCTTTTGTCGAACAATGTGTCCTTGTTTCTTCTTTCCAATCATTCACCACTTACCTGAACTACTGGGCGAGCATGTATAATTTCCAGAGTCGGTTGGTGTTGCCTTCGATATTAAAAGTTTGCTGGTGCGTGTCGTTCTTTCTGTTATCACACTGATGCCACCGCGTTGGGAATAGTTCATCAAACGTTTGCCTTTGTACCAATAAATGAAAGAGGGCGGTATAGGTGATTGCATGGCCAAGCAAGTTAAATTTATGTCACTGCCACTTTTTATGAATAGTTCAGGATTTCCCAGAATTTTTGCCCTTGACACTGTGTGGTTGTTGAGGATTGTTGAAAATGTTTTGTGCCATACCATGAAATGCAATAGAGTGGGAAAAGGTACGAATGAAAGAAAAAGTTACAAAGGTTACAAAACTTTTTACAAAAAAAAAAAATGTTGAGCGAAAGTATTAACTGGAGTATAATCAGTGGCACGAAACTGTTATAAATAATAAATTGATGTAATTAGATATTGATAGATGGAAATAAAGCAATCAACTAAGCAAAGTGTGCACCAATTGTGTTTACAAATTGTTTTTTTTTTCCTTTTTTGGGGGAGAATAACAGCGGAATGGGTAACTGGCTTGTGTTGAACTTTCACTGAGGTTATGTTAAAAAATTCAAAACAAAAAAAGTTTTCCAGGAGAAGGAAAAAAATGTTGTGGAGAATTGACTTTATTCCTTCTATACCCATCTACAAGACAATACTATGGAGAAAATTATTAAATAATGCAAGATTTTTTTTTTTAAAACTTGTTTCGAAGTTTTTGTAGCACTCTTAATGGCAACATAATGAAACAATTAGGAAAGCTTTTTGTTAATTAAAATTTTAACAATTTTTTGGAAAAAAGTTATGTTAATACTAGGTTTAGAATTTAACAAAGTTTTATCAGTATATGACATTTAACAGTTTCGTCTCACTTACTTCCTCCTCATATATGTCTTCATCTCTTTCTCTCTTTCTCACTTACCCACAACATTCAAACGAAATCCTTGACTAATTTTAGGCTCCGTCGACACCTGACATTCATATGTCCCCGAATCCCTGGGCTGTGGCGATGATATCCGCAATGTCCATTCATCGGAACCCTCAGTGTGTAGTGATTGAAATCGTTGATCATTGGTATAGGTGAGTATGCCCACTGTCAATATGTGTAAGTCTCGTTTTCGTATCCAGGAGACCTTCTTGAAAAAAATAGGTAATTAATAAACATGTAACGCATTATAATAGGTGCTCGCAAAGGGGTTGCCTAGTATTGAAGCAAAAGTGATTTTTTGCAGGTGCAGTTTTGAAGCCTTTTTTCTATTTTTGGGGGTTTTGAGGAATTGGTTGGTACTTACAGCTCGATCGCCTAGATTGCGTACACGACACTGCAGCAGGGCAGCCTGACCCACAATTGAGGTGACCTCACGTCTGGAGGAGTTGTCAAAGTATGGCTGCGAATATGGAGTTTCCCAATAATGTGAGGAAACATCGCCCGATATTAATCTCATTTCTGCAAAAATATAGGAGATGGAGAGAGAATTTTAGCAAAGAATTTCGACTTTGAATATAAGGTTAAGAAAAAACCAGTAAGAAAAGGCAAATTTTGTAAAAATCGGACCAAAATTGTGACTTCTACAGACCTAAAAGGTCATATCGGATGAAAGATATATATGGACGTTATATCTAAACCTAGACCGATTTTCATGAACCGATGCACACATATTAGGACGCCAAATAAAACACCATGTGCTTAATTTTGTAGAGATACGACCAAAATTGTGGCTTCTACAGCCTTAAAATGCCATATCGGATGAAAGATATATATGGGAGCTATATCTAAAACTGAACCGATTTCCATGAAATTTTGCACACATATTAGGACGCCAAATAAAACACCTTGTGCTTAATTTTGTAGAGAAAGGACCAACATTGTGGCTTCAACAGCCCTAAAATTCCAAATCGGATGAAAGATATATATGGGAGCTATATCTAAAACTGAACCGATTTTCATGAAATTTTGCACTCATATAAGGACGCCATATAAAACACCTTGTGCTTAATTTTGTAGAGATACGACCAAAATTGTGGCTTCTACAGCCTTAAAAGGCCATATCGGATGAAAGATATATATAGGAGCTTTACCTAAATCTGGACCGATTTTGACTAAATTTTGCACATATATGTGGACATCAAATAAAACATCTCGCGATTAATCTTGTAAGGATCAGGATAAAATTGTGGCGTCTACAGCCTTAAAAGCCCATATCGGGTGAAAGATATATATGGAAGCTATAGCCAAATCTGAACCGATGTTTTTCAAAATCGATAGCATTCGTCCTTGGGCCAAAGAAGTGACATGTGCAAAATTTTATGACAATCGGACAATAAATGGGACCTATACCTTGATCACAAGAATACATGGACAGACAGACAGACGGACAGATGGACATAGCTAAATCGAATCAGGAAGTGATTCCAAGCCGATCGGTATACTTAACAATCAGTTTAGCTCTTCTCCTTCTAAGCGTTGCAAACAAATGCACAAACTTATAATACCCTGTACCACAGTGGTGATGTAGGGTATAATAAAACAAGAAAATGCATGCTAAGTTCGGCCGGGCCTAATCTTATCTACCCTTCACCATGGATCGCATTTGTCGAGTTCTTTTCCTGGTATCTCTTTTTAGGCAAACATTTGATAAACGGAAAGAATTGCTATGATATTGGAGCTATTATATCAAGTTATCGTCCTGAATGTTGGAGACCATAGTAGAAGTCGTTGTATAAAATTTCAGCCAATTCAAAACATTCGCCCTTTAGGGGCTCAAGAAGTAAAATAAGGAGATCGGTTTATATGGGAGCTGTATCAGGCTATAGACTGATTCAGACTACGTATTTTGAAGGTCATGCGAGAAGTCGTTATACAAAATTTCAACCAAATCGGATAATAATTGCGCCCTCTAGAGGTTTAAGAAGTCAAGATCCCAGATCGGTTTATATGACAGATATATCAGCTTATGAACCGATTTCAACTATACTTAGAACAATTGTTGGAAATCATAAAAAAACACCTCATGCAAAATTTCAGCCAAATCGGATAGAAATTGCGACCTCTAGAGGCTGAAAAAGTCAAGACCCCAGATCGGTTTACATGGCAGCTATATCAAGTTATGGGCCAAATAAAATCATATTTTGCACAGTTGTTGGAAGTCATAACTAAACACTTCTTGCAAAATTTCAGCCAAATCGGATAAGAATTGCGCTCTTTAGTGGCTTAAGAAGTCAAGATTCAAAATCGGTTTATGGCAACTATATCAGGTTATGGACCGATGTGAACCATTCTTAGCATAGTTGTTGAAAGTCAAAACAAAACATCTCGGGCAAATTTTCAGCCAAATTGGATAGAAATTGCGCCCTCTAGAGGCTGAAGATGTCAAGACCCCAGATCGGTTTATATGACAGCTTTATCAGGTTATAGACCGATTTGAACCATACTTAGAACAATTGTTGGAAATCATAATAAAACACCTCGTGCAAAATTTCAGCCAAATCGGATATAAATTGTGCCTTCTAGAGGCTGAAGATGTCAAGACCCCAGATCGGTTTATATGACAGCTTTATCAGGTTATGGACCGATTTGAACCATTCTTAGCATAGTTGTTGGAAGTCATAACAAAACATCTCGGGCAAATTTTCAGCCAAATTGGATAGAAATTGCGCCCTCTAGAGGCAGAAGAAGTCAAGACCCCAGATCGGTTTGTATGACAGCTATATCAGCTTATGAACCGATTTCAACCATACTTAGAACAATTGTTGGAAATCATAACAAAACACTTCGTGCAAAATTTCAGCCAAATCGGTTAAGAATTGCGGTCACTAGAGGCTCAAGATGTCAAAATCCAAGATCGGTTTATATGGCAGCTATATCAGGTTATGGACCGATATGGCCCATTTACAATACCAAGCGACCTACTCTAATAAAAAGTATTCGTGCAAAATTTCAAGCGGCTAGCTTTACTCTTTCGAAAGTTAGCGTGGGAGGGAAAAGTAATATTTATATCAAGCCCGACAAGGCGTGTTGTGCGACACCAAAGGCCTAAAACTTTTTAAGCCACGTCCTTCCTACTAAAAAACTTTGGCATACTCTTTCCAACATTTCGACCGGTGTATTACGAATAAATGCTTCAATGTTGTCTTCCAATCCGTCAATTGTAGCGGGCTTGTCTGTTTAGACATGAGCTTTAACATAGCCCCACAATAAATAGGCTGAAGGCATTACATTGACGATCCAGGCGGCCAATTGACCGGTCCCGAATGTGAAATAAAATGTTCACCGAAATCGGTGGCATGTGGCATGCACTGTCTTGTTGAAACCACATGTCATGAGAGTCCATCTCTTGTATTTTGAGCAAAATAAGTTGGATAACATCTCACGGTAACGCTCACCATTCATAGTTACGTTACGATTGGCATCACCTTTGAAGAAGTACGGTCCAATGATGCCACCAGCCCATAAACCGCACCAAACTGTGACTTTTTCTGGATGCATTGGTAGCTCTTGCAATGGTTTTGACTGATCTTCACTCCAAAATTGACAATTCTGCCCACCCATGCCCATTCGTACCCATTGAGCCAGAAATGAGCTTCGTCGCTCAATGGAAGAAGCGCGCGATGAACTTTCCTAACAGAGCACGTATTTTGAAAATAAAAGTCAATTATTTACAAGCGTTGTTCGTTTGTAAGACAATTCGTGGTTAAATTATAGACCAAACTTAAGATGTTTGACAGGAAACAAAACACGAAATGTGTGTGGGCCGGTGTTGCCTAAAAAATAATAGCTAAAAAATCACTCTTTATAAGGGAGTAGGCACGCCACAGGGATATATGGCACAAGGCACGCCACAGGGGCCATTTTATCGCCACTCCCATGAATAACCTATTACGGATGCTGACTGAGGAGGAATATGAACCCTTCTGCTACGCAGACGATATTATAATACTTCTAAGAGGTAAGGATCCGAATCAGCTATGCAGAGTGGCATACGGCTGCGCTAGACCTAGGTATCTCAATTTTAACCCAGTGAGGACTGAAATCAGCCTGTTAACGAGAAAGTCGAATATGGACCACGTTTCCTCAATCGAACGATATGTGATAAGGTCAAATACTGAGTAGTGATCTTGGACAGGAAACTGAACTGGATGTGTCACATTCATAAGCATACCGAGAAGAATCGCTGTTGGCTTGAAATGGAGCCTTGTTTGGTGGACTGCGATGGAGAAAAAGTGCAATGTAAGGATAATAAAACAGGTTCAGAAAACATGTTGTCCTGTCATAGGCGTAGCGATGAGGACCACGTCCACTGAAGACTAGAGCTGAACACTATTCTAGATATTCGACCCATAAACATACAGATTAAGTGTGAGACAGCCACTGGGGCTATGGGAGAATGGATAGAGGATAGGAGCAGGGATTCCATCGCGGTATAATCAACGTGACGACATGAGATCTGAAAGGAATGGAAGAGGTTTCTGATTGGATACCTGAGACGACACTTGAGGTCGAATGGGAGGCACGACTGCCAGCGCCACAGTCTTGTATTGAGAGAACTCTGGTATTGTCATCTGGAAGTTCATGCTGCACAGATCGGATCAAAGTTAGAGGACAGAGTGAGCTTGGGGGTCTTCATTGGACTATTCTACGATCCTGCAGGCGGAGATCCGGGTGATCACGGAATGCGTAAGGTGATATAGTGTTAACGCGAAGACGACGAAGTGTGAACATCTTTACGGACACTAAACTGGCAATCAGGGCAATAACAAACTGGATGGTAAGTTCACCAACAGTTTTGGAGTGTAAGAAGGAGATTAACGTCTTCTCTGAGAATGGCACGATCCTCATCAATTGGGTACCGGTCCATAGCAGAGTAAGGGGGAATGAAAAAGCAGACAATTTGGTAGTGAAGATCGGAGGACTAACATCAATAAACTTGGTTAGTTCAAAACCTTACGGGGCGATGCAGTCCCAATTAAGGGCGAAGTCGATGCACGCTCATGTAATACTGTCGAAGAGCGAAACGTTCGGTAGGATGGCGAAAATCCTATGGGGAGATCAGGATCTTGAGAAGACGAGGCTATTATTGAAAGACAGTAAGTAAGAGGTCAGTAGAGCTTTCGGTATCATAACGGGACACATAGGACTACGAGCTCACTTATTCCAAATCGGTGCGACAAGTGATAGCATGTGTAGGGCATATGGGGAAGATGATGAGATGTTGGAGCATTTCCTATGTCATTACCCGGCCTTCGGTGTTCACAGAATCTGTTGAATCTGTCTATAAACAGATATAGCCCCCTTATGAACCGATCCTCGGTTTTTGACTTCTTGGAGCCCTAAAAGCATCAATTTTCACCTGATTTAGCTGAAAGTTGACACAAAGTTTTGACTTTCAATATCCGTGCAAAGTATGATTCAAATGGGTCTATAATTGATAAGACCCCATATAAACCGAAACAGGGATTTGACTTCCTGTACCCCTAGAGGCCTCAATCAAAACCAGTTTTGATTGATTACAAAATAATTCAAATGCAAAATGAGTAAATAAGCGTACATTTTTAACGGAATCCTTGGTGGAGGGTTCCCAAGACACGGCCTGGCCGAACCTAACATGCTTTTACTTGTTCATTGTTTTTGTTAACATTTTTAATTTAGCATAATTGAAATTTTTCTAAACATTCGAATACCTATCATTACCTCACGCATCTCAAAGTCATCCAATTAAATTTCTCCCTTCAAGTGTTTCGTATTACATGCGTATATGCTATGCTCCCAAAGTTTGTACAACTTGACACTTGAATAAATATTGCAATGCATCTTAATTGAGTTGATGAGTTGTTTTTCATTTTATGCAAAGCATAAACTTTCTTAAAAGCATAACAACATTTTACTGTGTTTACTTACGAGTCATATTTGATTGCATACCTAGCAATGGTTTATTTGTATGGTGTGTGAGCGTGTGTGTGTGTGTGTGTTTACAAAGGTATACCCTATAAGTCAACTGTGGTTTATGTGTTAGTAAAGCCTGGAGGGTATAAGGACTCAATGATATGTTGCCCAAATTTGTCTTTCTAGATATTGGTAGTGTATACCGCTTAGTTTGAAATGGAAATAGCAGTTAATTGGCTCATGAATTATAAGGCAGCAAGAGCCGATGGGTTGCTAGCTAGGCTATTTATGTCCCGAGGCGGCGTTGAGGATAACTTACAACTAAATCATGTCGATGGCATGGAATGTATATTGTATAGTAGGAATAGGGTCCAAATATCAGTAACTTAAAAACAACAAGGCAGCAGTGACCGATGGGTTGCCAGCTGAAAGGTTCGGAGATGTTCTTTAATATTCTTACTGAGGAGCGTGTATCAGCTAGAGAGTTCCGATTTCATTCTGACTCCTGTACATTTCGATTTGCTCACACTCACATCTTATCATCACCGGTTGAATTACAAGCTGTGTCTGATAGACTGGTTCCCTGGCCTAGGGAGATATACTCTGCTTGTATCAGATTGTATATATATACCTGTGGGATTGAGGGACACGAAGGTCATTTTCATACCGAAAGCAGGAAAGCCCTACCCCACGAAGGTGAAAGATTTTCATTCTGTTAGTCTGTCATCCTTTATGCTGAAGACTCTTAAGAGGTTGATAAAAATATATCTTAGGGCAAAGATAACTGGAGATCGTCTGTCGCGGCAGCAGCATGCATATAGTAAAGGCAAATCCACTGAAACAGCCCTTCACGACCTAGTTGGCTACATAGAGGGTTCCGTTGCTGTCAAGGAATATACAAAGGAAGCATTTTTTGATATTGAAGGAGCTTCCAATAATGTAATCATGAAGCCAATCATGAAGGAGTTGGAGTTTCCAGGCATCAAATCTACCGTAAGAAAGATTATTAATAACTTACTTACTAAAAGATGCATTATGGCAGGCTTGGGATCTGTGGATCTAAGAATATGGGTCAGCAGAGGAACACCTCAAGGGGGTGTATAGTCTCCTCTACTTTGGAATATAGCCATTAACAATGTATTAGTGGCTCTGAAAGAAAAATGTGTAATAGTGGTCGCGTATGCTGATGACGTGGCAATTGCTGTTAGGTGAAAGTTTCCCAGATTAAGTAAGGTTGAAAGAGGGGTGCAGATATTAATCCGCTCCATGCCATCATGGACATACACCTAAGCCAGTAATCGGCTTGTTGCTCTTAAATCTATAAAGTAACCTCTAAAAAGAAAATTTGCTACTTACAAAATCCTAAATTGTTTTCAATGCCACTCCCCTAAGGTGGTTCATGTCCGGTATTGTGTCTCCACCTAAGTGCCCGTATCTGTTAGACCCGAAAGCCGGACAATGACAAAGGAAATACTCCATCATCTTCCCCGCATGTCCTACACATGCTATCGCTTGCCGCACCGATTTTGCATAAGTGAGCTCATAGTCCTATGTGTCCCGTTATGATACCAATAGCTATACTGAACTCCTTCTTGCTTCCTTTCAGTAAAAGCCTCGTCTTCTCACGATCTGGATCCCCCCATAGGATTTTCGACGTGATACCGACCATTTCGTTATTCCACAATGTTGCATGTGCATTCGTTGCCCACTCCTTCAACTCGGACTGCGTCGACCCGAAAGGCTTCGGGTTAACCAAATTTGTTGACGGAAGTCCTCTGGCCTTCACCGCCAAATCGTCTGCCCTTTCATTCCCCCTTACTCCGTTATGACCCGGCACCCAAACGATGCCGATGCCATCCTCAGAGAAGGCATTTATCTCCTTCTTGCACTGCAAGACTGTTCGTAACCTTACCGTCCTGGTTGTTATTGCCCTTATGGCCATTTTGCTGTCGGTAAAGATGTTCAGGCTTGACGTCCTCACACCACTTCACTTAACCCGTGATCGCCCGGTTCTCCGCCTGCAGGACCGTATTATGGTCAGGCAGTCTAAAACAGATCTCAGTCCCTGGGTTCTCAATGTAAACCCCCAGTTGCACTCTGTCCTCTAGCTTTGATCCATCCGTGTAACATGATCTTCCAAATGGCAATACTAGGGTTCCGTCAATCCAAGACTGTGCCGATGGCAGCAGTGCCTCGCATTCGACTTGAAGGTTCATCGCAGGTATCCAATCGGAAACCTCTTCCCTTCCCACCAGGTATCCTATCGTCGCCTCTATTATACCGCGATGGTATGAGCTGCATAATCGAGGCGACGATAGGAATCCTGGAAGGAAGGGAAGAGGTTTCCGATCGGATACCTGAGATGAACCTTTCAGTCGAGTGCGAGCACTCCCAGCACTCTAAGAAATAAACTTCAGGAAGCTCTAAGTGCAAATGGGCTACCAAAAGTGGTCTAGGTATAAATCCGTACAAGACAGAAGTAGTTCTTTTCTTTTCTGTCTCCTTGGGTGGAGAGAATGTTCCATTTACAGAAAGCGCTAAATGCCTGGGTGTTATGCCCGGACAGGAAATTGAACATCAAATCAAACATTTTGGAAAGGGCAAGAAAAGCAACTCTTGACCTATACACCTGCAAGAGGGTCATTGGCAAAATTTGGCGATTTAGACCGCGCGTCATGTGTTGGGTATATACTGCAGTTGTCAGACCTTTTATGCTATATGGTGTTATGGTGTGGTGGACGGCGCTTCAAAAGTCCACCTACTGCTCAATACTTAAGCGGATCCAAAGGATGGCTTGTTTGTGCATCACAACCGCACTGAGGACGACACCATCTAATGCACTGAATTTAATGCTACATCTTATGCCTCTGGACATTGTGGGTAGACAAATTGCAGCGACCACTGCCGTGAGGATATTGGAGCTTCTCTTTGCTCAACACTTAACCGGATCCAAAGGATGGCTTGTTTGGGCATGACAACCGCACTGAGGACGACACCATCTGATGCACTGAATTTAATGCTACATCTTATGAATCTGGACATTGTGGCTACCCGAATTGCAGCGACCACTGCCGTGAGGCTAGGGGAGCTTCTCTTTGGTTTCGTCGAGGCTACCGACACTGTGTTATCCTTGATATAATATCCGATATTCCAGGCAGTGTGGATTACACCTACCTGAGCCGCTTTTTGATAAAAAGTACTGTGCCACTATTCCTTCGATATCCTTAGTAACAAACTAAAACTTTCAAACTAAATGACCAGCTGGGCTTGGGGTGTACTCTAAAGATCTAGAACTGGTCATATCGAAAAGGTTACCCGACCACTGCAGTGTGTATCAAGCGGAGATCCTTGCAATTGGGGAAGTGGTGGAATGACTAAGATATGTCATTAGCACGATTGGCATTAATATCTTCTCAGACAGCCAGGCAGCCATTAAATCCCTGGAGAACGTTTTTCTGAACACAAAAACCGCGATCGACTGTCGCAGATCTCTCAACGAGATGGCTAAGCAGTTCGAAGTTCATCTGTTCTGGGTGCAGGGCCACAGAGATATCCCAGGGAACTGTAAAGCGGACGTGCTTGCGAGACCCTGGAACTACCCTACACATTCCAGGGATAATGGAATCTGTTGGTATGCCTCTAGCGACATGTAAGCTAAGTTTTCAGGATCAGGCCCGAAGGACAACGAATGATAGGTGGTGACAAAGAGGGGGCTGTGGGCAATTCAAAACTTGGCCTTATCTAGACTTGAAGAGGTCTACTGATTTGCTGTCATTGTCTAGAACAGACGTCTCTGTCATTGTTTGCGTCACGACATGTCACTGTCTAATCGGAAAACATGCTGCCAGACTTAAGGTTGCCACCAACGACTTTTACAGAAGCTGTGAGGACATCGAAAAAGAAGAGACTACAGAACACCTTTTGTGTGTGTGTGTCCCGCACTAGCAGCCAAAAGGAGTTCACAAAGAGGGGGCTGTGATCATTCCAAAACTATGTGGCCTAATCTAGACTTAAAGAGGTCTACTGCTTTGCTGTCATTGGCTAGAACAGTCGTCTCAGTCATTGTTGGCGTCACGACAGGTCACTGTCTAATCGGAAAACATGCTGCCAGACTGAAGGTTGCCAGCAACGACTTTTACAGAAGCTGTGAGGACATCGAAGAAGAAGTGACTATAGAACACCTTCTGTGTGTGTGTCCCACACTAGCAGTCAAAAGGAGTTCACAAAGAGGGGGCTGTGAGCATTCCAAAACTATGAGGCCTAATCTAGACTTGAAGAGGTCTACTGCTTTGCTGTCATTGGCTAGAACAGACGTCTCAGTCATTGTGTCCGTCATGGCAGGTCACTGTCTAATCGGACAACATGCTGTCAGACTGAAGGTTGCTAGCAACGACTTTTACAGAAGCTGTGAGGACATCTAAGAAGAAGATTCTATAGAAAACCTTTTGTGTGTGTGTCCCGCACTAGCAGTCAGAAGTAGTTCCACTTTAGGTTCTCATTTCTTTGAGAACCTCTCTGATTTAGCGTATGTGAACAGTCACAAGTTATTGGGCTTTTTAAAGCGATCTGGATGGTTCAACGTTGGGAACTAGAAGGCATCTTCCTTATCGTTCCTGTGATATCACAATGGACGAAAACATCTAAGTGAGTCTGATGGCAGACTGCCACTTAAACCTAACCCAACCTATTCTCTTTCCTTCCTTCCAAGTTTCCTAACGTCAATTTGATTTCACCGCAATGGTATGAGCTGCTCCCATCGTCTTAAGTCTCATAGCCACAGTGGCTGCCTCACACTATATCTGTATGTCAATTTGTCGGATATCTAGAATAGTCTGCAGTGCCCAAGGGCGTGGCATTGCTCCGCCTATGCCAAAACAACATGTTCCCTGAACCTCTTGTATGGTCCTTATACTGCACTTTTTCTCCAAAGCAGTCGTCGAAACTATTGAATCGGAAGTAAGTATTGGTCTAATCACGCTCCTGTATAACCATTAGATTATCCTCGCATTTAGGCCCCATTTATAGCCTACGGCCCGTCTACATAGTGACCAAGTGAACCCTGTGAGTCTTCTCAGTACGCTCCTGAAGGTGACACTTATTCGTTTGTTTGTGGGTTTGTAAATTTGTTTGTTCCGTATAGACCCAAAAACGGCTAAACCGATTTCTTTGAAATTTTCACAGATTGTGGAAAGTGGTTTGGAAGCAGCAATAGGCTATATAATTTTTGATGTCGCATCGAAAACGTCTGAGTGAGTCTGATGGCAGACTGCCACTTAAACCTAACCTAACCACATCTTATCATTACATATCATACAGTATTCTGTTCACAAAAAACGGGGTTCATTCACTTCCACCTTCACCTACGGTATCAACTTTTCTATCACTTCATCTATTTGTCGATTACAAAGCATTGGTGGCGAGTCACATTTGGTTAACCTGCAAAGCTGACAAGTCTTTGCAGGATGACCTTTAGTAGATGAGATTTGCAATGATCCTCTAAGGGCCCACTTACTTCATTATTGCTGAATTACCATCTTTATAAAAACTAAACCCAACTTTACCAAAATTATAGAGGGTTTACAAAGTTCATCTAGACCGACCATTATTCATTTTTTTATTTCTTAAGTTTGCTGCTTCAACTTTAAGAAAAAGTGAATATTTTCTTACATCTTGCTAGTGTAGATTGCCTTTGCTCCTTTTTTTGATTTTTTCTTACTTGTGTTTTTTTTTTCTTAAGATATTTTCCTTATTGACTTAAAAATTTTGTGAAATTTTCCTAGCTACTTTCCCCCCAAATTCTATTTCACAAAAAATGAAGCAGAAAAAGAATTTAGATGTTTGCCTGAAATCATTGCTCTACATTTCGACACTTGAATGTTCATTCGAACTCATTTTCAAAGTTTGTGTTTTGTTTGGTTGTTCCTGTTATTGGTCGTCCTAGTTGTTGTTGGGGTTCTCCTCTGCTCCTTGCATATTGTTGTTGCTGTGAATATTTATGCTAACTCTGAAGTACAAGACTTCTGAGCTTCCTGCACCAAGAACAGCAACTAGAAGAAGACCAAGCAGATGAAGAATGAAAAAAAACGAATATTAATCTTTGAAGAACTTGAGTTGAGTCGAGTGGGGTTTACTGCGACCAAGTTCTTCTCTGCTTATGCTCTTCCATTTTTTCTTGTCAGTTAGTGGAGTGTGAAAATTCTAGCTCCATTGGCTGCAAACAGCGGCATTGAAAGACTCCTTCAAGTCATCATTGTGGCTGTAAAACTTTTCTCTAAAATACGGAACAATATTCCATTTCAGTGGGTAAGGTGGATAGTGTGAAACAATATCCCTGGGCAGAGCTTATTTTTCGAATAAAGGAATTCCTCAAGTTCTATAAGTTTAACAAGTTTATTGAACAACTTCTAATAACTTGGCCTGCTGAGGGAAGGTAGAGACAATGAAATGGAGAATTTACAGGTATTGTGGAAAATAAATAATCCTTGGGTTATGTTATTATATTAAAGTTGCTTGTTGATCTGTGCGTAATTGTAGATTTTTTGTTCAATATATAAACATTACATTCAATCATTTTTGCATTAAAAGAGGTTAGAGGAGGAAGAAGAGAGTGGATAACAGATTTTAATAAAATGTGTAAACATCTTATATATAAAAATCAATTTGTGTTTGTTTGTGTGTTCCTTATAGATTCAGAAACGGCTGAACTGATTTTCTTGAAATTTTCACAGATGATATAGATTCACAGAAAATAGGGTACTAAATTTTTTGATATCTGAAGGGGGGCGGACCCTCCCCCTTACCCTAATTTTCTAAAACGCCAGATCTCGGGGATGGGTGGTGCGATTTAAGCGAAATTTTGTGTGCTCTCATATAGTACCCTAAAAATAAAAATTTAGTATCCAAATTTCGGATGGGGTACCTAGGGGGGCTGTCCCACCCTAAAACCTACCAAACATATATTTACACCAATCACGACAATATGGGACTCAAATGAAAGGTATTTAGGATAAGAAAACGTATCTGATATCCAATTGTCGGACCAAGTGCTAGGTCCCCACTCCCCAAAACACCCCTAAATCAGACATATTTACCGACTAGGGCAATATGGGACTCATATGAAAGGTATTTACGAGTGGAATACGAATCTGATATCCAAATGTGGGACCACGTTTGTGGGTGTGGCTACTGCAGCCTTCAGAGCCATATCAGATGAAATATATATATGGGAGCTATATCTAAATCTGAACCGACTTTGGTTATATTTAGCTCAGGCACGTCAAAAAACAAACACCTCACGTATAATTTTATAAAAATTGGGGCTACATCAAATGCAAATTTTGCCCATGAACATTCCATTAAGGAATAGGGGCAAACTTCTCACATATCAGTGAGTGCAGTCCGATTTAAGTTTAGGCTTAATGATAAGGGGCCTCCTTTTTTTGCATAGCTGAATACGAACGGGATGCCGCAGTGCGACACCTCTTTTGAGGAGAAGTTTTTACATGGCATAGTACCTCACAAATGTCGCCAGCATTAGGAGAAGATAACCACCGCTGAAAATTGTATGATGATCTCTCTTAGGATTCCAACCCAGGCGTTCATGCTAACATCTGCGTTAAGGTGGCCTTGGGACTACTACGGTCTCAAAAGTATATATCGGATGAAAGTTATATATGTGGGTGCACAACGGGAGAAAATCGAAAAAAACTAGTAACAAGTAAAAAGGCGGCCGAGCCGAACTTTGGACACCCACCACCTCGGGTATATATGTAAACCACCTTTCGTCATAATCCGGGAAAAATTCATAATTTATGCCCCCCTTGCAGCTATATCGAAATATGGTCCGATTTGGACCAAATTCGGTCCAAGTGGTCTAATAAGTACAAGTCATTGTTCAATTTTGTTGAACGAGATATTGGTCTATATGGCAGCTATATCCAAATATAGATCGATCTGAACCATATATGACACAGATGTCGAAAAGCCTAACATAAGTCACTGTGTCAAATTTCAGCGAAATCGCTTCATAAATATGCCTTTTATAGGGTCAAGACTTTAAATAGAGAGATCGGTCTATATGTTAGAAGAAGGGTGTTTCACTGTCACAAATTTCGGCGAAATCGGACAATAAATGAGCTTTTTATGGGCCCAAAACTTTAAATCGTGAGATCGGTCTATGTGGCAGCTATATTCAAATCTGTGCCAATCTTGGCCATATTGTAGAATAATGTCGAAGAGCTTAACACAACTCTCTGTCCCAAATTTCGGCGAACTCGGACATTAAATGCTACTTTTATGGGGCCAAAACCTTAAATTGAGAGATCGGTCTATGACAGCTATATCCAAATCTGGACCAATCTTGGCCTATTTGTAGAATAATGTCGTAGAGCCTAATACAACTTTCTGTCCCAAATTTCGGCGAACTCGGACATTAAATGCTACTTTTATGGGGCCAAAACTTTAAATTGAGAGATCGGTCTATGACAGCTATATCCAAATCTGGACCAATCTTGGCCTATTTGTAGAATAATGTCGTAGAGCCTAATACAACTTTCCGTCCCAAATTTCGGCGAAATCGGACACTAAATGCTACTTTTATGGGGCCAAAACCATAAATTGGCAGATCAGTCTATATGACAGCTATATCCAAATCTGAACCGATCTGGGCCGTATTGCAGAAAGATGTCGAGCGGCTTAACTTAACTCACTGTCCCAAATTTCGACGACAATAATAATAATAAATGCGCCGTTTATGAGCCCAAAACCTTACAGCGAGAGATCGGTCTATATGGCAGCTATATCCAAATCTTTACCGATCTGAGCCATTTTCAAGACGGATGTCGAAGGACCTAACACAACTCGCTGTCCCAAATTTCGGCGAAATCGGGCAATAAATGCGCCCTTTATGGGTCCAAGACCCTAAATCGGCAGATCGGTCTATATGGCAGCTATATCCAAATCTGCACCGATCAAGGCCAAATTGAAGAAGGATGTTGAAAGGTCTAGCACAACTCATTGTCTCAAATTTCGGCGAAATCGGGCAAAAAATGTGGCTTTTATGGGCCTAAAACCTTAAATCGTCAGATCGGTCTATATGGCAGCTATATCTAAATCTAAATCTGGACCAATCTGGGCCAAATTGCAGAGGGAACTTGAGGGGCCTAACACTTTTCCAAATTTCGGCGACATCGGATAATAAATACGTCTTTTATGGGCCCAAAACCTTAAAACGAGAGATCGGTCTATGGTTGCCCAAAAAGTAATTGCGGATTTTTTAAAAGAAAGTAAATGCATTTTTAATAAAACTTAGAATGAACTTTAATCAAATATACTTTTTTTACACTTTTTTTCTAAAGCAAGCTAAAAGTAACAGCTGATAATTGACAGAAGAAAGAATGCAATTACAGAGTCACAAGCTGTGAAAAAATTTGTCAACGCCGACTATATGAAAAATCCGCAATTACTTTTTGGGCAACCCAATATATGGGAGCTATATCAAAATCTGAACCGATTTGGGTCAAATTGAATAAGGATGTCGAAGAACCTAACATAACTTTCCGTCTCAAATTTAGGCAAATTTGGACTATAAATGCGCTTTTTATGGGCCCATGACCTTATATCGAGAGATCGGTCTATAGGCAGCTATATACAAATCTGGACCGATCAGTGCCAAATTGAAGAAAGATGTCAAATGACATAACACAACCCGCTGTCCCAAATTTCAACACATCGGATAATAAATGTGCCTTTTATGGGACTTAGAGCTTAAATCGGCGCATCGGTCTATATGGGGTTGACATTATGACTTCCAATATGCATGCCACGTATGATCCAAATCGGTCTCAAAACAGATATAGTCCCCATATAAACCGATCCCCGGATTTGACTTCTTCAGCCTTAGAAGCCTCAATTTTCATCCGAGACCAGAACGAGCTTGCTTGCCTATAAGAGATTGACGACGACGACAACAACAATTCTTATCCGATTTGGCTGAAATTTTGCAAAAAGACTTCTACTATGGTCTTCAACTTTCAATTTTTTTAGGTTCCGAATCGAACTACAACTTGATATAGTTTCAATAGCATAACAATTCTTATACATTATTCTTTGTTTGCCTACAAAGGGGGACCGGACAAAGAATTCGACAAATACGGTCCATGGTGGAGGGTATATAAGATTCGTCTCGGCCGAACTTAGCCAGCTCTTAATTGTTTTGTTTGTCTTAATTTGGTATACGGGTTTTGCTGTCATTTCTGATGTTTTGCAACTTACTGGGGCATATCTCTCTCTGCGTCTAGCAACCGAGGTGGCCAGTCGCGAGCCTTCCAATCTCTTGTAATCTAGCCTAATGTACCTCTTATTCTTTCATCTCTTTGAGGGGCCTATGTTTTTGCCAAAGTAGGCCGATAACCTTGCAGGCCCATGTGGTGCAGAGGTTGGCGAGTCCATCTATGACGCCAAACGCCTGGGTTCAAATCCCGGGGTGATTATCAGAAAAATTTTCTGCGGTGGTTATCCCCTTACTAATGCCGGCCCTTACTAAGGAGGTATTCTGCCATGTTAAAATTTCTCCACCAAGTTGTTGTAGCATTTCTTATGTTCTATCTTTCGTCAGCTTGATTCTGTTGAGTGTCAAGACCCAGGAACTCTGCGACTAAGAAGGGGTGCGTCCACAGGAATCTGGGTCTGAGACGAGTGGGTCTGGCTGGGCAGTTAACCAGGTGACGTGTATCGTGCGGTCCCTGGTTACAATCGGGACATACATCTTGCATGTCGACATCAATCCTTGCTCTGTAGGAGTTGAGGCGGCTACATCTGCCGGAACGTAATGAGCCGAAACTACTCTGGTTTGCCAGAGGAGGTCAATTTCTTCAGGTGCAATGGGAGGCGGTTGTTCTCCAAGGACTACATTTACTGCATCTGCTACCGTGTCTGCATGAATGTAGTCTTGACCTGCTTGTTATGCCGCTTGATCTAGAGGATCTCTCTTGTAGTGCTGAACCTCACGCTCTAGATCATGTAGATCTGCCTTAAGGTTTATGGGCGGTGGATATCTATTCACAAGATGATGATTTGGATGGTCTCTGCGACAACAGGCCAATATGAGAGAAGTATTCCCTATTCCTTAGTGGAATGTTCATGAGATATTTAGTAGTAGTAGTAGGCCGAGAAACTAAGTGAATGTCAGGCATAAGTGGATAAGATTGGGTCGGTCATCAGTAGCCACTTGACTGAGGGCTGGTGGCGCCTGTAGCAGCCACTTCACTGGTCAGACAACTTTCTACGGCCTGAAACCACCACCGCGGCTGTCATTTCTGTGGAATATATTCTAGGCCTATTCCTTTATATTAGCGAAGTTATTACCGGGAGATATAGGAATATGAGCTTACTTATACGAAATCGGTGATATCATGTGTAGAACATGTATGGAAGGTGATTAATATCCGCACCCTCTTTTCAAGCTTACCTAACCTAGTGCCTATTACGTGTTGTACAGCTATCTACTCTACTGGCTTGTAACAATGTGCGGAGCGACACACCGATCCAATCCTTAGACCAGTACCGGGTGGACCCGGTCCTTAGAGACTGGGTAAACCATATGCTAAGGAACAGGTGGATAAATGGTGTGTCCCATGGCATAAATATAAGGGAGAAAGTGGCACAGGGCACGCCACAGGGGGGGCATTTTATCACCACTCCTATGGTTGACCACCATAAATGACCTATTACGGATGCTGACTGAGGAGGGATTTGAACCCGTCTGCTATGCAGACGATGCTATAATACTTGTAAGAGGTAAGGATCCGAACGAGCTATGCAGAAGGGCCAAAAGGGTCTTGCATATGGCATATGACTGGGCTAGACCCAGAGGTCTCAATGTTAACCCAGAGAAGACTGAAATATGCCTGTTTACGAGGAAGACGAAGGTGGGCCAATTTAATGCACCACGTTTCCTCAATAAGACGATTTCGATAGTTGAACAAGGTCGAATACTTAGGTGTGATCTTGGACAGGCAACTTAATTGGAAGTGTCACATTCAGGAGCGTACAGATGTTGGGCACTATCTAGACGGGCTGTAGGCTCGAAATGGGGCCTGAATCCTGGGATAGTCCACTGGCTCTACAGGAGCGTGATTAGACCAATACTTACTGACGCGTCTGTAATTTGATGGCCTGCTATGGAGAAAAAGTGCAACATATGGACCATACAACAGGTTCAGAGAACATGTTGTCTTGGCATAGGCGGAGCGATGAGGACCACGCCCACTAGGGTACTGGAGACTATTCTAGATATCCCACCCATTGACATACAAATTAAGTGTGAGGCAGCCACTACGGCTATGAGTCTTAAGGCGATGGGAGAATGGATTGAGGATGAGAGCAGCTCATGCCATCGCGGTATAATCGAGACGACGATAGGAAACCTGGAAGGAAGTGGAGAGGTTTCCGATCGGATACCTGAGATGAACCTTGAAATCGAGTTCGACGCACTGCTGCCATCGGCACAGTCTTGGATTAACGGAACCCTAGTATTGCCATCTGGAAGATCATGTTACTCGGATGGATCAAAGCCAGAGGACAGAGTGGGCCTGGTCGTTTACATTGAGAACCCAGGGAATGACATCTGTTCTAGACTGCTTGGCCATAATACGGTCCTGCAGGCGGAGATCCGGGCTATCACGGAATGCGTGAAGTGGTGCTAACGCGAGGACGTCGAGTGTGAACATGTTTACCGACAGTAAAATTGCCATAAGGGCAATAACAACCTGGAAGGAAGTGGAGAGGTTGCCGATCGGATACCTGAGATGAACCTTGAACCATCAGCACAGTCTTGGATTGACGGAACCCTAGTATTGCCATCTGAAAGATCATGTTATACGGATGGATCAAAGCTAGAGGACAGAGTGGGCTTGGTCGTTTACATTGAGAATCCAGGGACTGAGATCTGTTTTAGATTGCCAGACCACAATACGGTCCTGCAGGCGGAGATCCGGGCGATCATGGATTGCGTGAAGTGGTGTGGTGCTAACGCGAGGACGTCGATTGTGAACATCTTTACCGAAAGTAAAATTGCCATAAGGGCAATAACAACCAGGACGGTAAGGTCACGAACAGTCTTGCAGTGTAAGAAGGAGATTAACGCCTTCTCTGAGGATGGCAAATTCCGCATAGTTTGGGTGCCGGGCTATAACGAAGTAAGGGGATGTGAAAGGACTGACGATTTGGCGGTGAAGGCCAGAGGACTGCCATCAATAAACTTGGTTAACCCGAAGCCTTTCGGGTCGACGCAGTGCGAGTTAAAGGATTGAGCGACGAATGCGCATGCAACATTGTGGAACAGCGAAACGGTCGGTAGGACGGCGAAAATCCTATGGGAGGATCCAGATCTTGAGAAGACGAGGCTATTACTGAAAGGAGGCAAGAAGAAGGTCAGTATAGCTATTTGTATTATAATGGGACAAATAGGACTAAGAGCTGCCTTATGCAAAATCGCTGCAGCTAGTGATAGCATGTGTAGGGCATGCGGGGAAGATGATGGGACGTTGAAGCATTTCATTTGGCATTACCCGGCTTTCGCGTCCAACAGATACCGGTACTTAGGAACCAACTTAGGGGAGTGGCATTGAAAACAATTAAGGATTTTGTAAGTACCACGGAATTCCTAACTTAAAAATTTCTTTTTAGAGGTTACTTTAAAGTTTTTAGAGCGCTCAACAAGCCGATTACTGGCCTAGGTGTATGTCCATAGTGGCATGGGGCGGTTTAATATCTGCACCCTCTTTTCAACCTAACCTTACCTACTCTACTGTGCAACAACAGTCAACATGGTTTTTAAAATTTCAATGAAAATTTCCTTCGAAACACCCTAATATCGATTTCTATCCATAAAATAGTTAACAAATGGCTATATGCCATCTAGCTTTGGTTGGCAGTGGAAACTTTAGAATATTTTATGTGGCTTTAATGGAGATGTGCGTTGAAGTTAAGCACGACATTTGCAAGAAATCGTAGCTATCTTGCTTAGGCTAACTCAGCCTTCTCGATTTTGGTGGCATGAAGTCAATTTGTAAGAAATGTGTCTATCACATCAAGGTAATTTTAACTTTGACATTTCGAGCATTCAAACAAAAGTTTATATATGAAGAAGCGCTACACACACATGCGTATGTCTAAAAACTGTCTTTGGCACTTTCGAATATGGGGCTAAGGGGAGGCAGCGATCCAAGCTTCCCTTAAATTTTTGGGGAGTTTTTCATATTACATATTTCCATGAATTCTTTGGTTTGGAAAATCCCAATTTTTTTCTCCCCGCCCCACATTTTTCCCTACACGGCAAAGTAAATGCCACAAATTTCGAATACTGAAATTTAACGCTCTTCAATTCGTTTGAAAATTGGATTTTTACGCGGCAATATACGAGCATTGTGGGGAGAAAAAAGCCACTCAGGAAAAAAAAGTGCCACAACTTTAACATTTGCAGACATCTTTGCGTGGAGAAGGTCTTATCTGCAGCACAATATCAGGTGACAGTAGAAGGTAGCAGGTAGCTGGTAGCTGGGGCCGGGGAGATGAAAGCAACACACGAATCCAATTTGTGTGGTATGTTTCGCAGAGGCAACGTGCTGCGTTATTTTTCTTTTGCTGTCCGTGTTGTTGTTTCTTTTGGGAAGAGCACAGCTCAACCCCGATTTTCGCAGCCAAAAGGGAAATGGCAAATGAATAAGTGCCAGCGATTGCGAATGCGAACAACGTTAATGGAAGAAAGGTAGGTTAAAATAGCTGAAGAAGATGCACAGCGCTACGTTCAGACTGTGGTTAATAGAAAAAGCAATAAAAGTGGTAATTATGGCGTTGTGGCGAAAAAAGCAACCATATAAAATATATTTTTATGAATTTACGAGCTTCGCTTGCTGCTCTGAGATGGTGTTGGTGGTGGTGGTGGAGGGAGCTCCGAGGCAGCAGCAGCGCACAATGGGTTACTGAATGGTGAGGTAAAAACTGGAAAATGGTCTTGGGGAAAGGCGAAAATCTTGAGGCGGCAAAAACAGAAACAAATAAGAAGGGATCAAATGGCTTATATATTCCACCATTTTACCACAGGCAATACCCATGGAAACTTTTGGCATTGCCTAAAAGAAAGTGCAAAAACTGTAAAGGCTAACGAAAAAAAAAAATATGGCCAAGAAGTCAATTTCTCAGCCACATGAAGTACTTGGTGTCTGTAAGTCTTTGAGGTTATTTGTATGAAATTTATGGGATTCACATGGATGTGTCATCTGTTTAAGACAGTTTCCTGCAAAAGCGTTAAGTAAAGCATGTCTTTTTTTGTTTTTGTCTCGTGTGGGTGCATGTGTGAGCGCGTGTGGCATCTCAATGGCCCATGACATGTGAAAAATATGAAAAATATGTTTATTCTGTCTTCAGTTTTGGCGCTATTCAGCTTGATTAGTTGCTTGAATTATTTTGAGTTCATCTAAGCTAATTGGATCAAAGGTAATAAAGAGAAGATTTATAATCTAAAATAATGTGAACTCGCAGGAGCAATAGGTCTTTCGCTTCGCTTATGCTAGGGCATTTATATAATTTCGGTAATAAGCCTACTTTATAGTCTGCTAAGGTGATAAAATGAAATAATTAATGTTTCAAAACAAAAAAAACTTGAAGTTATCCTAAAAGAAAACCTATTCAGCCAGGCTGAATTGAAGTTTTCCTATGGGAAAACCTATTCAGCCAGGCTGAATTGAAGTTTTCCTATGGGAAAACCTATTCAGCCAGGCTGAATTGAAGTTTTCCTATGGGAAAACCTATTCAGCCAAGCTGAATTGAAGTTTTCCTATGGGAAAACCTATTCAGCCAGGCTGAATTGAAGTTTTCCTATGGGAAAACCTATTCAGCCAGGCTGAATTGAAGTTTTCCTATGGGAAAACCTATTCAGCCAGGCTGAATTGAAGTTTTCCTATGGGAAAACCTATTCAGCCAGGCTGAATTGAAGTTTTCCTATGGGAAAACCTATTCAGCCAGGCTGAATTGAAGTTTTCCTATGGGAAAACCTATTCAGCCAGGCTGAATTGAAGTTTTCCTATGGGAAAACCTATTCAGCCAGGCTGAATTGAAGTTTTCCTATGGGAAAACCTATTTAGCCAGGCTGAATTGAAGTTTTCCTATGGGAAAACCTATTCAGCCAGGCTGAATTGAAGTTTTCCTATGGGAAAACCTATTCAGCCAGGCTGAATTGAAGTTTTCCATTGTAGAGGATATATAAGCTTTGGCCTGGCCGAACTTAATGCGATTTATTTGTTTTGATTTCAGTCATGCCTTGGACATACCCTTTGCTACAATATCTTATGACAATTTCTTCTCTCCCTATCTTCTACCTGCAGTTAAATCACAGCTTTGAACAGACGACAGTCGCTATTTTATAACCGTAATGCAATAGCCATGAAGTATTAGTAATGCAAATTAATGGCAACGGGTGTAAATTCTGCTTTGGAATAGAGAATAAACGAGAAAGTGTTAAGAAATAAATGTATTTACCCTCCCTCTTCATAGCAAATTAAGGTAATCATTTTTTTAATGCAACCTAATTTCAAGCTCAGTCGCTTTAGGTTTTGAATTAATTAAAATCTCCCGGGGAACTTTCAACGAGCAAAGTGGAGCGGGTGGAGTTTGTTACTGCTACATTTTCATGGGGGATTGTGGAAGAATTGTTTCAAACACCAGAATCCAATGCTTGGCCAAAAGTTTCAACTCATTTGAATCATCAGGCCGAGATAATGTTTCAAATTGCAAATTTTGCCCATGAACATTCCACTAAGGAACAGGGGCAAACTTCTCACATATCAATGAGTGCAGACCGATTCAAGTTTAAGCTCAATGATAGTGGGCCTCCTTTATATAGCCGAGTCCGAACGGCGTTCCGCAGTGCGAAACCTCTTTGGAGAGAAGTTTTTATATGACATAGTACCTCACAAATGTTGCCAGCATTAGGAGGGGAAGACCGCCGCTGAAAATTTTTTCTGATGGTCTCGCCAGGATTCGAACCCAGGCGTTCAGCGTCATAGGCGGACATGCTAACCTCTGTGCTACGGTGTTTCACTACTTGAAAAACAACCTGCGACTTTAGATTAGCCTTTTGGCCTAGGAAGATATATGCTCTATTGGTATTGGCTAGTCACATAAATGTCTGCGGCATGAATGGCTACAAAGGTAATTTCAACTTAAAAATCAGGAAACAGTATCATACCAACCCAAAGGCTCTCGTCTCATTAGTCAGTCATGCTTGAAACTTAAAGAGGACAGAAGTCTTTGATATGTGAGAAGTTTGCCTTCTGTTCCTTAGTGGAATGTTCTTGGGCAAATTTGCTTTTGCAGTCTTTCATGACTAATGTTGAAGTCTTTCATGTCATAGCTTTTCCGACCCGGCATAGCTGTGAGCACCACACAACCAGGAACATTGAGGTCCGTTCTGTGTGGTGTTCATTGCTGTCACGAGAAGCTTAGCTGCGATCTACCGGACGCGTCCACAGGTTTCGGATAGTGGAATGCTCCAAACGGAGTAGCTGCAACTGCAGTCATGGACAATCGGAGTTATCGAGCGGAGAGTTTCAGTAAGAGGTCGGGCGGCATCGGCTCTTGCATAAATACTGAGTGCTTATGATGCTCGATATGACAAGGCGGGTTATTGGCGCCTTTAAATATCAAATGGCCAACCTGTTCCTGCGGCTATCGGTCCTTTGGATCGGAACGAGTTTGTTCACCTGTGTGGCTATATGGCTACAACAACAATAACAACTGATGTTGAAGGCTCTATGGAGGTTGATAGACACATATCTCACGATCAAGATACCAAAGGATAGCTCTTCTCTACAACAGCACGCCTATAGCAATGGCGCTATCACAGAAACTGGGCCAAGTCGGCTACTTTGAAGTCTCTTTGGCTGGATTCTGCTAAAAATTTATGCAAACTAAATTTAGTTGCAGGGCATAATTTTATTCTATATTCCAAACTTCTGTCCAACCAGCAAAAATTAAAGCTTCTAGGAACCAAACGAGCATAATCGAGAGACCGGTTTATGTGGGAGCTATATCAGGTTATAGATTGATTTGGACCGTATTTGACACAGTCGTTGGAAGTCGTAACAGAACTCTACAAACCGGACAAAAATTGCGGCTTGTAAAGACTCAAGAAGGGCTCTCCGCTAGCCGAGTTGGTAGCGAGACTGGATTACCAGTGCAGGGGTCGTGGGTTCGATTCCCGCCAGAAGCCTTGGTCTGTCGCTACTGTGGTATCACAATGATCTTAAAATTGTCTACGTGAGTCTGTAAAGGACTGCCACCCTTTCCTAGCCTAAGGTTTCAAGAAGTCAAATCGGCAGATAGCTTTATACGGGAGCTATGACATGTTAAAGACCGATTTAGACTGTACATGGCACAGTTGTTGCAAATCGTAACGGAACACAGCATGCTAAATTTCAGCCAAATCGTACAAAAATTTTGACCTCCAGGGGCTCAAAAGTCAAATTGGGCGATTGGTTTATACGGGAGCTATATCAGGTTTTTTATAAAAATTGTGGCTTGTAAGGACTCAAGAAGTCAATTTGGGAGATCGGTTTATATGGGAGCTATATTAGGTTATAGACCGATTCGGACCATACTTGGCACAGCTATTGAAAGTCATAACTGAACACCACGTGCAAAATTTCAGCCAAATCGGATATAAATGTTGGCTGCCAGGGGCTCAAGAAGTCAAATCGGGAGATCGGTATATATGGGAGCTATATCTAAATCTTATTCGATATGACCTATTTGCAATCCCCAAGGACCTACATCAATATTAAGTATCTGTGCAAAATTTTAAGCGGCTACCTTTACGCGTTCGACCACTATGGTGATTTCGACAGAGGGATGGACGGACATGGCTATTTCGAAACAGAATGTCGAGACGATCAAGAATTTATTCACTTTATGGGGTCTTGATGACGATTTCGAGGTGTTGCAAACGGATTGACTAGATTAGTATACCCCCATCCTATGGTGGTGGGTATACAAGTGGTATTTCCAATGAAAGCCCCAATGAAGCAGTATTCCTCAGATAAGTCATTTTGATTGAAGTCGTTATAGAAGGCTCATGGGAGCCATCGTTTGGACATCTCTGGATGAAATTTTTCCCAAAAATTCTGCAATATCCAAATAGTTGCATCAGTAATAGTGGTATAGTACTTTTACCACAGTGCCTAGCATATCGGGCATTGTATCCATAGCCACTGCATGACCAAAGAGACAGCTCTCTTAGTCTCACAGCAGTGGCCGCAGCAATTTGTCTAGCCTCAATGTAAAGCAGCATTAGGTGGAGCAGTAAATGCAGAGCATCAGATGGTGTTGTTGTCAGTGCAGCTGTGATGCACAGTGTCTAATTAGTCCGTGGGCTCATAAAAGCCACTCTTATTACCAGATATTGACAAAAGTCCAAATGGTGACAAAGTTTTGGTTGCCTCAACATTCCTAATTACCCCGAAAAAGAAAAACTTCTTAAATTCACAAATGTTAACCAAATTTGGTGGGTATACGTTTGCGTTTTTACTTGATTCAATTTAGGAATTAAATTTTTTTTCTGAAAATTAAACTTGACCTTTAATTTGGTTTTGAGTCATTAGCTGTATTCCTACTATCCCCATCTACATTGTGGCGAAATAATTTTTCATTTTCCTTTCCAACCGACAAAATACCCCAGCATTAGGTATTGAAAGTAATAAATGTGTGAACATTAATTGCTGCACTAAAAAAAAACGAACATTAGCAACACCATTCGACTGGGTACATGGAGTTTTGTAGATTAGTGGCGCCAATGGATTAACGAAATTTCCATTATCTACAACGACAACAAACTACCTCTGAAAGTTAATGGACTATGAATTATTAACGGGTGGTAAATGCTCCTTTGGGATTTTAAAAATAATGATAACTGAACTGATGAAGTCACCTATGGATAAGAGAGACTTATTACCCTCCTATCAGCTGCCACGCATCTATCATCAAAGGTAGGTGCAGGCTAGAAAAATTAATGGGAAAGGGTCTTTTGGGGATTTAGGGGTGTAAGAAAAAAAGAATGAGACCAGTTTGTGTCAACATGCGTGCATGTGGGGAGAAAAATCAATTTTCAAATAAATTCAATTGTTATAACCCCCAACGAGGGGGCAATAGTGTTGCGTGTTTTTGTTTGACACAAAGCGAAATATTCATTTGCGGGCCTATAAGGGGCACTTTTATCTTTAGTGTTAGAAAAATGTTGAACCATGTCTGTAGAACCATGAATGGCCACTACGCACCTGAAAAATATTGTACCATACACCCAACCATATAAACGTATTGATTCAAATACATTCGAAAATTTTAATCAATAAGTTGTTTTAAGTCTCCAGATATAAGGCTAGATATACCTGCCATAGAGACCGATCTGCCGATTAAGGGTCTAAAACCCATAAAAGCTGCAATTATTATCCAATTTCGTTGAAATTTTAAACAGTGAGTTGTTCTAAGCTTCCCCACCATACAACCCAAATATAGTTCAGATCGGACTATATTTATATATAGCTGCTATATAGGCCGATCTGTCGATTTAGGGTCTGAGGCACATAAAAGCTGCACTTATTTTCTGATTTAAAACATTGAGTTGTTTAAGGCCTCAAAAATTCGTTTTTTTTTTTGTTTGAACCTTGGAGTGGAGAGGACGTTTTGTTATTTCGTTCCGCAAGAATTTTGGAAGAACAAGTAAAAGCGTGCTAAGTTCGGCCGGGCCGAATCTTATATACCCTCCACCATGGATCGCATTTGTCGAGTTCTTTTCCCGGCATCTCTTCTTAGGCAAAAAAAGGATATAAGAAAAGATTTGCTCTGCTATTAGAGTGACATCAAGGCATATGTGGTTTGGACCACAATTAAATAATATGTTGGACACCTGTGTAAAATGTCAGCCAATTCGAATAAGAATTGTACCCTTTGGGGGCTCAAGAAGTAAAATAGAGAGATCGATTTATATGGGAGCTGTATCGGGCTATAGACCGATGCAGACCATAATAAACACGTATGTTGATGGTCATGAGAGAATCCGTCGTTCAAAATTTCAGGCAAAGCGGATAATAATTGCGACCTCTAGAGGCTCAAGAAGTCAAGATCCCAAATTGGGTTAAATGTCAGCAATATCAGGTTATGAACCGATTTTAACCTTATTTGACACAGTTGTTGAAAGTAAAAATAAAATACGTCTTGCAAAATTTCAGCTAAATCGGATAAGAAATGCGCCCTCTAGAAGCTCAAGAAGTCAAGTCCCCAGATCTGTTTATATGACAGCTATATCAGGTTATGAACCGATTTGAACCATACTTGGCACAGTTGTTGGATATCATAGCAAAATACGTCGTGAAAAATTTCATTCCAATCGGATAAGAATTGCGCCCTCTAGAAGCTCAAGAAGTCAAGTCCCCAGATCTGTTTATATGACAGCTATATCAGGTTATGAACCGATTTGAACCATACTTGGCACAGTTATTGAATATCATAACAAAACGCGTCGTGCAAAATTTCATCCCAATCGGATAAGAATTGTGCACTCTAGAGGCTCAAGAAGTCAAGACCCAAGATCGGTTTATATGGCAGCTATATCAGGTTATTGACCGATTTCATCCATACTTGGCACAGTTGTTGGATATAATAACAAAACACGTCGTGCAAAATTTCATTTCAATCGGATAAGAATTGCGCACTCTAGAGGCTCAAGAAATCAAGACCCATGATCGGTTTATATGGCAGCTATATCAGGTTATGGTCCGATTGGAACCATACTTGGCACAGTTTGTGGATATCACAACAAAACACGTCGTGCAAAATTTCATTCCAATCGGATAAGAATTGCGCACTCTAGAGGCTCAAGAAGTCAAGACCCAAGATCGGCAGCTATATCAGGTTATGGACCGATTTCATCCATACTTGGCACAGTTGTTGGATATAATAACAAAACACGTCGTGCAAAATTTCATTTCAATCGGATAAGAATTGCGCACTCTAGAGGCTCAAGAAGTCAATACCCAAGATCGGTTTATATGGCAGCTATATCAAAACATGGACCGATATGGCCCATTTACAATACCAACCGACCTACACTAATAAGAAGTATTTGTGCAAAATTTCAAGCGGCTAGCTTTACTCCTTCGGTAGTTAGCGTACTTTCGACAGACAGACGGACGGACGGACGGACAGACGGACGGACATGGCTAGATCGACATGAAATGTCGCGACGATCAAGAATATATATATGGGTTGCCCAAAAAGTAATTGCGGATTTTTTAAAAGAAAGTAAATGCGTTTTTATTAAAACTTAGAATGAACTTTAATCAAATATACTTTTTTTACTCTTTTTTTCTAAAGCATGCTAAAAGTAACAGCTGATAACTGACAGAAGAAAGAATGCAATTACAGAGTCACAAGCTGTGAAAAAATTTGTCAACGCCGACTATATGAAAAATCCGCAATTACTTTTTGGGCAAACCAATACTTTATGGGGTCTCAGACGAATGTTTCGAGTAGTTACAAATAGAATGACGAAATTAGCATACCCCCCATCCTATGGTGGTATTCAGTGGTTTTCATTAGGCGGTTGATGATCTGCGTCTGTTTCCAGTGGAGCGGCAGATCTAGAGACCGGGAGTAGGCTTAGTAGGGAGTACGACCATGTCCCTACAGCCGCGGTGGTGGTATCAGGCCGTAGCATGTTGTATGCTACGGAAACCTTGAATGGTGGAGCGGCAGCTCAGGGCTCCACGACTGGTCAGCAGGTGCCTTTGACGAAGACACCTGGTTCGAGTCTTACGGACATGACCGAACCTATTCTATCTTCTCATGCCTATAATTTGCCTAGGCCATCGGCCTTCCTCGGCAAACCAACACGATCTTTAAGAGGTTGGAATAATAAAAGGCGCATCGCTCTCAGGTTTATTCAGAGATTTGGTGTGAATGATCCTAAGACTCTCACTAATAGGGAGAGAGACTCCCTAAATTAGGCTAGGGGATTCGCTGCACAGGCTACCCCTAACATTACACGTCTAGATTCGAAAACTGCACAGCAGTCAGTCAAAAAGCTGCTGTCACCTGGAGGGCATCCCATGCCTAAAAGAACTTGGGCGAACAACAGTAATATGGGTCCATGAACCTTTGCAAATATCGCTATTGACAGTTTGGTGATGTCAGTTGTCGACATGGGAGAAGAACAGGGCTGCATACCTAAGAATAATTGGAGTGGGATACTCAATGGACTGTTATCAGTATACTCCGATATTCTTGCGGAATTTTCTGGGTCTCCTCCAGTTTGTGACCATATAGGCTGGTATCGGGGTCGATACAGACTAATTGCTTTCGGGGATCAATTGAAATGTATCATTGTGCGCTAAAAAGGATTAGTGAGATCTGACTACGTGCAACACTAGAATTAGTCAAGGAGGAAGATAGTACTTCTCGATTAATGGCGCATGCTTGGATTCCAAGGATTCCCTCAGATCCTGAATCCATACATGTAAGACTAGGGGAATGTTATCCCAATCTATCAACCACCGATTGGAAGATTGGTAGATTGGATGGGGCAGATGGTGACCGGAGACATGTAGTATTCGTACTCAACGAAGTCTGGTCTTGCAGACCTCAACAAGTCTGAAGGGGTTGTATCCTACGTATTCAACAAGTTGAAACTGAAGATCTATAAAAGCGGTGGGGTTGGGGAATCAGAAGACGACTCAGAAGTTGTTGCTGAACACTTGTCTGAGGAACTATCGACCACATCGCTAAGGTCTGGCGGTTTGCAGAAGACTGTAGTTTGTACACAAATTAACATGGACAGACAGACAGAGAGACGGACGTAGCTAAATCGAATCAGAAAGTGATTCTGAGTCGATCGATGAACTTATCAATGGGTCTATCTCTCGTTCTACTCGGTGTTACAACAGTGGTGGTTTAGGGTATAACTATGGATATGGTAGTGGAATTTCTATCAAATAGGATGATTATTATATGCATGAAGGTGGGTATACACATTTTTACTTGTTATACCCTTTACCATAGCATGGTGGTATACTTATTTCGTCATTCCGTTTGTAACACCATTGAAATGATCGTCTAAGACCCCATAAAATATATAATTTCTTGATCGTCATGACATTTTAAGTGGATCTTACCATGTCCGCCCGTCCGTCCGTCCGTCTGTCAGTTGAAAGCACGCTAAGTAAGGAGTAAAGCTAGGCGCTTAAAATTTTGCCCAAATACTTCTTATTAATGTAGGTCGGTTGGGATGGTAAATGGGCCATAAACCGATCTTAGATCTTGACTTCTTGAGTCACTAGAGGGCGCAATTCTTTTCCAATTGCGCACAAATTGTGCATGTAGTTTTTTGTTATGACTTCCAACAACTGTGTTTAGTATGGTTAAAATCGGTACACAACCCGAGATAGCTGGCATATAGACCGATCTGGGGTTTTGACTTCTTGAGCCTCTAGGAAAGAGGAATTATTATACGATTTGGCTGACATTTTGCATGAAGTGTGCTGTTTTAACTTGCAACAACTATGCCAAGTACGGTCTAAATTCGTTCTTAACCTGATATAGTTCCCATATAAACCGATCTCCCAATAGTACTTTTTAAAACTCTAGAGGGTGCAATTATTAACCGATTTGGCTGAAATGTTGCATTAGGTGTTTTGTTATGGCTTCTAATTCAAGGTTAAATCGGTCTATAACCTGATATAGCTCCCATATAATCCGATCTCCTGATTATATTTTTAAGTCTGCAGAGGGCGCAATGCATCTCCGAAATTTGGCTGAAATTTTGTACAACGACTTTCTTTATGACCTTCTACATACGCGTTATAAGTAGATCCCGATTTTACTTCTTAATCCACTACAGGGCGCTAAACCAAGTATGGCCCCATATGTTCCTAACTTGGTGCATTTGTAATTTTCTCCTAAAAAGGTTGTCACAGCTTACCATACCACTAGGGACTTGATGGCAAATATGATTAGAGTTCTGACAGGGCAACGCCCAGAGCTTGTATAATAAGATTGAGGATTTTCAACTTATTTTTGAGAATTCAGGTTTGGATGCTATTTGTGTATCAGAGACGTGGCTGAAAGAGACAATTTCTGATTATTTCATTAAACTTGAAGGATATATGGTGCTTAGGGCTGAAAGGCTACGCAGATTAGGCGGCACCGCGATGATAGCATTAAATATGTATTCATCGAAATATCTGCTACGGAAAGGAAGCTATTACTTGGTTGTGTCTATGGGCCAAACAACAACATTGACATGCGAACCCTCTTGGAATTAGTGGAACACCTCACCATTGGCTACTCAGGTGATTTTAATTCCAACATCCTTTTGGACACCAGTTTCTCAGAGCAGATGTTTTTATTAGGGCTTATTACCAATTGTCCACATCCTGCTTCTCCAACTTAGAAGCGAGATTTCATTTAGAGATTTCAACAGTCTGAACTATGAAATCTTTTCTTCTCTAATTTCTGATATCGATTGGAGTTTGCTGTACCATATGGAATCGATAGACGTTCAGGTGAACTTTTTATCCTGCGTGCGCCGGGATCTTATGCTCCCGATCAGAATGTGACGAATCTGTTAGAAGACTAAACCTTGGTTTCGGCAGATATTCATGTTAATAGGTTGATAAAATCTGCCCAATTCTGCCGAAGTTTCACCTCCGATAACTTCACTGACATAGATGTAGACGAGTTCAATGCTTTCTTTACAAATATCCCAGCAAACCCCATAGATCTAGTTTCTATGGCTTTGATTTGACTCTTGAGGATCGTCGGAGAGAAGGTTTTGAAAGTGATGTGGTATTTGGTTTCTCAATGGTGAAATCAAAAGCAATTGGATTCGATGGCATTGAACCAAAATTTCTTAGGGCACTGTTTTCATATATTTTGCCACACATTACCCACATTTTTAACAGTATCGTGACTAGGGGTGCATTTCCGGTGGCATGAAAGTACACTAAGATTATACCCTTACCCAAGAACTCCATTTTCATTTTGTGTTTTCAGTCCAAAGTATTTGAAAAAATAATGAATAGGCAGATTTTTTCGTATATAAATTAAAACTCTCTTTTATATGAGAAACAGTCAAGTTTCCGTCCCGGACGTAGCTGTATAAGTGCTGTAGCAGATGTCGTGGAGGATATTGGAGGGCATGTAAGATTCGGCCCGGCCGAACTTTGCACGCTTTTACTTGTTGCTGTAAAGTTAGTTGCAACGAATATTCTTTTAAAATTATTTTAACTATTCCCCAAAAGACATGACCCTTAAAAGTCACCTTTCACCTGGGCACATTGCATAATACTGTCCCTAATCCCTTTCAATCCATTGATGTCAAGTATTGCATTAATTAATGGAAAAAAATACTCAAAATTATAATTAATGTCGCTGATGAAGGCCTTGTCAGATTAGCGGTTAAAATTGATTAACAAAAATTCCAATTGTCCACAGCTAATGTGTATTCAAGCCACCACCAAAGCCAAAACCACCGACACAGAAGCAAACAAATGAAGCACGGTGAATAATTAACATGCAATGGATGGCGCCCAACGGGGGATGTACATTGAAAATTAATCATCTAACGAGAAAGGCTTCGCAAATAATAATTATGACATAAACAAATGGGTTCGCAGAATCTTCACTGTCTCCTGCCATTTGCTGCAAGTCCTGCTCAAACCTACATCACTATGGATGGATTTATGGGATTCCTCTTTCATTCTCATCTTTAAATTGCCCCAAAGCGATTGTTGTTAGTTAGTGAGTGGTGCGATTCAAGGAATAGACACCTTCAAGGCCATATAAATGCTAGCAAACTTGGCTGAATTTGTTTGATGCAAATGAGCATGAAGATTATTTCTGGAATTATTACTACCAGAGGTTGATATGAGTGTTGGGATTAACTATGTGCATAGAATTTTGATTTTCAAGTAGAATTGAATTTTAGTGGAAAACTTGTTTGGCAGCACAAATTTAATTTTCATGGAAAATTTTACAAAATTTATTCTCTTTACAGTATTAACCGAAAAGGATTTTAACGACCAAACAAAAGCACACAAAACAAATTTGTGAAATTTTCGTAGCAAATTTAATTTTCTATGAAAAATCTAAATGGTACAACAATTCAATTTATGGTTTTACAGAAAATGTTTGTTTGTTATACCCTACACCATTACTGTGGTACAGGGTATTATAACTTAGTGCATTTGTTTGTAACACCACCAAGAGGAGGAAGGTAGAGAGATACACCCATTGATAAGTATATCGATCGACTCAGAATCACTTTCTGTTCCGATTTAGCTATGTCCGTCTGTCTGTCTGTCTGTCCGTCCGTCTGTCTATCCATGTCAATTTGTGTACAAACAAGTAAAAGCGTGCTAAGTGCGGCCGGGCCGAATCTTATATTCCCTCCACCATGGAGCGCATTTATCGAGTTCTTTTCCCGGCATCTCTTCTTAGGCAAAACATATTATAAGAAAAGATTTGCTCGGCTATTAGAGCGATATCAAGATATGATCCGGTTAAGACCACAATTAAATTATATGTTGGAGACCTGTGTAAAATGTCAGCCAATTCGAATAAGAATTGCGACCTTCGGGGGCACAAGAAGTAAAATAGAGAGATCGATTTATATGGGAGCTGTATCGGGCTATAGACCGATTCAGACCATAATAAACACGCATGTTAATGGTCATGAGGGAATCCGTCGTACAAAATTTCAGGCAAATCGGATAATAATTGCGATCTCTAGAGGCTCAAGAAGTCATGATCCTAGATCGGTTTATATGACAGCTATATCAGGTTATAAACCGATTTGAATCATACTTGGCACAGTTGTTAAAAATCATACTAAAACACTATGTGCAAAATTTCAGTCAAATCGGAAGAGAATTGCGCCCTCTAGAGGCTTAAGAAATCGAGACCCAAGATCGGTTTATATGGCAGCTATATCAATTTATGAGCCGATTTGAATCATACTTAACGCAGATGTTGGATATCATAACGAAACACGTCGCGCAAAACTTCATTCCAATCGGATAAGAATTGCGCTCTCTAGGGGCTCAAGAAGTCAAGACCCAAGATCAGTTTATATGGCAGCTATATCAGGTTAATAACCGATTTAAACCATACTTGGCATACTTGGGTTGTTAGAAGTGATACTAAAACACTATGTGCAAAATTTCAGTCAAATTGGATAAGAATTGCACCCTCTAGAGGCTGAAGAAGTCAAGACCCAAGATCGGTTTATATGGCAGCTATATAAATTTATGAACCGATTTGAATCATACTTGACGCAGTTGTTGGATATCATAACGAAACGCGTCGTGCAAAACTTCATTCCAATCGGATAAGAATTGCGTTCTCTAGAGGCTCAAGAAGTCAAGACCCAAGATCGGTTTATATGGTAGCTATATCAGGTTATTAACCGATTTAAACCATACTTGGCACAGTTGTTAGAAATGATACTAAAACACTATGTGCAAAATTGCAGTCGAATTGGATGAGAATTGCGCCTTGTAGAGGCTCGAGAAGTCAAGACCCAAGATCGGTTTATATGGCAGCTATATCAAAACATAGACGGATATGGCCCATTTACAATACCAACCGACCTACACTAATAAAAAGTATTTGTGCTTTGGAAGTTAGAGTGGTTTCGACAGACAGACGGACGGACATGGCTAGATCGACATAAAATGTCGCGACGATCAAGAATATATTGTATATACTTTATGGGGTCTCAGACGAATATTTCGAGTAGTTACAAACAGAATGACGAAATTAGTATACCCCCCATCCTATGGTGGAGGGTATAACTAGAGGTCGCAATTTTCATCCGATCGTCTTCAAATTTCGTATGGGCATGTTTTTCGGCCTAGAGACGAAGCCTATTGAAATTGGAAAAAATCGCCCATATATATGTTCGTCCGATATGCAGTAATACAGCAATAAAATGGTCATTTGGTGACTGATTCTCAAAATTTGGTAGGAAGGATTTTCTTATAACTCTCAATGTGACTGGTGAATTTCATAAAAATCGGTTCAGATTTGAATATAGCTCTCATATATATGTTCCTCTGATTTCCAGTAATACGGCAATAAAATGGTCATGTGGTGACCGATTCTCATGAAATTTGGTAGGAATGATTTTCTTAGGACTTTAAATATAACTGGTGAATTTCATTAAAATCGGTTCAGATTTGGACATAGCTCCCATATATATGTTCGTCCGATTTGCAGTAATACAGCAATAAAATGGTAATTTTTTGACCGATTCGTATGAAATTTAGCAGGAAGGATTTTCTTATGACTCTCAATATTACTGGTGAATTTCATTAAAATCGGTTCAGATTTGGATATAGCTCTCATATATATATTCGTCCGATTTTCAGTAATACTGCAATAAAATGGTCATTTATTAACCAATTCTGTCGAAATTTGGCAGGAAGGATTTTCTTATGACTCAATATCACTGGTGAGTTTTATAGAAATCGATTCAGATTTAGATATAGCTCCCATATATATGTTCGTTCGATTTGCAGTAATACAGCAATAAAATGGTCATTTGTTAACCGATTCTCATGAAATTTGGCAGGAAGTATTTTCTTATGACTCTCAATATTACTTCATAGAAATCGGTTCAGATTTGGATATAGCTCCCATATATAAACATATTGCCCGATTTTCTCTCCTAGACCCACTGCAAGCGCATTTATTGACTAGTCTTCCCAAAATTGTGTACAACACTTTCTTCGACGACTTCCACAATAGCCATAAAGTTTGATCGAAATCGGTTCAGATTAAGATATAGCTCCCATGTATTTGTTCGTCAGATTTTGCATAATTTGTTGTCATTTGTCGACCGTAGTTATTACGTTGTGAACATATTTGCTTTGCTTGAAATTTGATGCAGGAATTTTAATAATCCATCTGAATACATCCGCCGAGGTCCATCAAAATTTGTCCAGAATTAGATGTTGCCCCTCGTTTTGTGTTTATAGGGTAGGTGTAGGGTATTCTAAAGTCGGCACCGCCCGACTTTTGCATTTCCTTATTGGTTTTAGAACAACTTACAGGGCGGGTGGGTTGTAAGTTATATCTAGAAACAGTTTTACCCAAAAAAAAAACATATACAAATAAGTTTGCTGATATTAGCAAACACTTACTGCTGTTTTGAATTGATTTGGTTAATTTATGGAACTGAACCTTTTAAAAACGATAATTAAATCATAGGATGGGGGTACACACCTGGGAATATTGATCTGCGACCCCATAAAGTATATATATATATATATATATATATATATATATATATATATATATATATATATATATATATATATATATATATATATATATAAATATATATATATATATATATATATATATATATATATATATATATATTATATATAGCTCCCATATAAAGTGGTCCTTCGGCTTGACTTCTTGAGTCCCTACAGGCCGCAATTGCTATCCAACAGAACACTTAGTTCTATTACGACTTCCAGCAAGCGTGCCAAGAACGTTTCAAATCGGTCTATAACCTGATATAGCTCCCACATAAACCGATCGCCCTATTTGACTTCTTGAGCCCCCATAAGTTGCAATTATTATGCGATTGGGCTTAAATTAGGCTGATTTCTAACGATCGTGCAAAGTAAAGACAGTATATATGTATAACCTGTTATAGGTCCCATATAAACCGATATCCCGATTTTACTTCTTGAGCCTCTGGAAGCCGTTATCCGATTTGATTGAAATTTCTTAAGTGGTGTTCTTTTATGACTAATAACAAGTGAGCTAGGTTAGGTTAGTTTGGGTTAGTTAAGGTTTAAGTGGCATCTGCCATCAGACTCACTAAGACGTTTTCGTCCATTGTGATATCAAAGGAATAGAAGAAAGAAGATGCCTTCTAGTTCCTACCGTTGAACCATCCAGATCGCTGTAAAAAGCCCAATAACTTGCGAATGTTCAAATCCGCTAAATCAGACAGGTTCTCAAAGAAATGAGAACCTAAAGTGGAACTCCTTCTGACTGCCAGAGCGGGACACACACAAAGAATGTGTTCTATAGTCTCCTCTTCTTTGATGTCCTCACAGCTTCTGCAAAAGTCGTTGCTGACAACCTTCAGTCAGTCAGCATGTTCTCCGATTAGACAGGGACCTGTCATGACGGACACAATGAATGAGACGTCTGTTCTAGCCAGTGACAGCAAAGCGGTAGACCTCTTGAAGTCTAAATGAGGCCACATAGTCACAGCCTCCTCTTTGTGACCATTTTTCATTCGTTGCCCTTCGGGCCTGATCCTGAGTACTTAACTTAAATGTACCTAGAGGCATACCCACAGTTTCCAGTTTCCCTGGAATGTGTAGGGTAGTTCCTAGTCTCACAAGCTCGCCCACCTTACAACTCCCTGGGATATCTCTGTGGCCCGGCACCCAGAACAGGTGAATTTTGAACTGTTCAGCCATCTCGTTAAAAGATCTGCCACAATCGAGGGCGGTTTTTGTGTTCACAAATAAGTTCTCCAGGTATTTAATGGCTGCCTGGCTGTCTGAGAATATATTATTGCCAATCGTCGTTAGGACATTATATCTTAGCCATGCCACCACTTCCTTGCAAGGATCTGCGCTTGATACACACTGCAGTCGCCGGGTAACCTTTTCAATATGACCAGTTCTAGATCTTCAGAGTACACCCCAAACCCCAGCTGGTCCTTTAGCTTGGAACCATCCGTATAGAAATCTTTGTAATTTCTGTTACCAGGGATATCGTAGTTCCAATCGGTTCTATCAGGAATAGTGGTACAGTACTTTATTTGCAAAAAGCGGCTCAGGTAGGATGTAATCCTCATTGCCTGGAACATCGGTTATTGTATCAAGGATAACAAAGTGTCCGTAGACGCCACATGACCAAAGACAAAGCTTCCTTAGCCTCACGGCAGTGCTCGTAGCAATTTGTCTAGCCATAATGATCAGACAAATTAGGTTAGGTTAGGGTTTGGTTGAAAAGAGGGCGCAGATATTAGTCCGCTCCATACCACCTTACACACCCAAGCCAGTAATCGGCTCGTTGTGCGCTATATAAACTAAAAAGTAACCTTGAAAAATAAAATTTTAAGTTAGGAAATCCGTGGTACTTACAAAATCATTAATTATTTTCCATACCACTTCCCTAAGTTGGTTCATGTCTGGTCCTAAGTTGGTTCATGTCTGGTATCGTGTCCCCACCTATGTAGCGGGGTCTGTTTGCCGCGAAAGCCGGGCAATGACAGAGGAAATGCTCCAACGTCTCCTCATCTTCCCCACATGCCCTACACATGCCATATCTTGCCTAAGTGAGCTCGTAGTACTATGTGTCCCGTTATGACACCAAAAGCTATACTGACCTCCTTCTTACTTCCTTTCAGTAATAGCCTCGTCCTCTCTCGATCCGGATCACCCCATAGGATTTTCGACCGACCTTTTCGCTGTTCCACATTGTCGCCCAAGACCTTCACTCGGACTGCGTTGACCCGTAAGGCTTCGGCTTAACCAGGCTTATCGATGTCAATTCTCTGACCTTCACTGCCAAATCGTCTGCCCTTTCATTCCCCCTTACTCCATTATGGCTCGGCAACCAAACGATGCAGATTATGCCATCCTCAGAGGAGGCATTAATCTCTTTCTTACACTGCAAGCCTGTTAGTGATCTTACCGTCCTAGTTGTTATTGCCCTAATGACTATTTAACTGTTCCTAAAGATGTTCACACTCGACGTACTCGCGTTGGTGCCACACCACCTCACACATTCCGTGATCGCCCGGATTTCCGCCTGCAGTACCGTATTATGGTCTGGCAGTCTATAACAGATCTCAGTCCCTGGGTTCTCAATGTAGACGCCAAGGGCCACTCTGTCCCCTAGCTTTGATCTCTCCGTATAATATGATCTTCCAGTCCGCTGGTAACAGTGCCTCGCACTCGACCTAAAGTGTCGTCTCAGGTATCCGATCGGAAACCTCTTTCCTTCCTTCCTGGTTTCCTATCGACGTCTTGATTATAACGCGATGGTATGAGCTGCTCCTATCCTCAATCCATTCACATATCGCCTTAAGTCTCATAGCCGCAGTGGCTGCCTCGCACTTAATCAGTCTGCCATTAGGTCGCATATCTAGAATACTCTCCAGTATCCTAATGGTCGTGGTCCTCATCGCTCCGCCTAGCGTTACGTCAGTCCAAGAGCGCGCCGCTGGTAACAGTGCCTCGCACTCGACCTCAAGTGTTGTGTCAGGTATCCGATCGGAAACCTCTTCCCTTCCTTACAGGTTTCCTATCGATGTCTTGATTATAACACGATGGTATGAGGTGCTCCTATCCTCAATCTATTCACCCATCGCTTTAAGTCTCATAGCCGCAGTGGCTGCCTCGCACTTAGGCACTTAGTCTGTATGTCTATGGGTCGTATATCTAGAATAGTCTGCAGTGCCCTAATGGTGGTGGTCCCCATCGCTCCGCCTAGCGTTACGTCAGTACAAGACTGTGCTGCTGGTAATAGTGCCTCGCACTCGACCTCAAGTGTCGGAAACCTCTTCCCTTCCTTCAAGGTTTCCTATCGACATTTTGATTATAACGCGATGGTATAAGCTGCTATTATCCTCAATCCATTCACCCATCGCTTTAAGTCTCATAGACGCAGTGGCTGCCTCGCACATAATCGTATGTCTATGGGCCGGATATCTCTTATATATAAAATTCAATTTGTGTTTGTTTGTTTGTCAGTTTGAACCGATTGCCTTGAAATTTACACAGATTATGTAATTTTTTAATATCGGGAGGGGGCGGACCCTCCCCCTTACCCTAAAAGTACTACCCAAAAATCAAAGTGGAGCGATCGGGACAATATGGGATTCAAATGAAAGGTATTTAAGAGTAGAGACCGAATTTCATAATAAAAGTTGGGTTCAAGTACCTGGGGGGCCGCCCCAGCCCCAAAACCCCTTAAAATAGGTTTATTGGACGATCATGACAATATGGGACTCAAATGAAAGGTATTCGGGAGTAGATTACGAATATGGTCGGAAAGAAGAAATATGCTTTATAATTTTTTGATATCGGAAGGGGGACGGACCCTCCCCCTTATGCCAAAAATACAACCCAAAACCACAAGTGGACCGATAAAGACAATATGGATATCAAATTAAAGGTTTAGAAGAATAGAATACGAATATGGTAATAAAAATTAGGCCAAGTGGCCCTAACCCCAAAATGTCTAAAAGCAGACGAATTGGTCGTCCATCTCAGTATGGGGCTTAAATGAAAAGTATTCGTGAGTAGATTACGAATCTGGTATACAAAATCGGATTGAAGTGTAGGGGGTCACCCCACGCCTTAAAAAACTCCCCAAATGGGCATATGACCCATCATGACTATATGAGACTCGGTTTGTTTGTTTAGTAGAATCAAAAAAAGGAAACATAGGTTATATAATTTTTAGATATCGGATGGTGGCTGACCCTCCCCTTTACACCAAAAACGCCACCCAAAACCAAAAGAGAAGTGATGGGCACAATATGGATATCAAATGAAAGTTATTGGAGACTAGAAAATGAATATCATATTAAATTTTAGTTCCAGGTACCGAACGGGCCGCCCCAACCCAAAAACTCGTCTAAGCAGAAATATTCGACTTACCTATCAATTTGGGACTCAAATGAAAAGTATCCGGCAGTAGATTACAAATATGGCTTAAAACATTAGGTCCAAGTAATGGGAGGTCGGCTCACCCCCAAATACCCCCAAATGGGCATATTAGCCGACCATGGTTATATGGGACTCAAATGAAAGGTATTAGGGAGTAGATTACGAATATGACATTAAAATTTGCGTTCAAGTCAACGTGGCCCTTTTCCTCCAAAAATTAGTCGAATAAATTAATTGACCCATTATGATAATATGGGACTCAAATGAAAGCTACGAATTTGATATCCCATTTGTGGGGGTACGCCTTAAATCACCCCTTAAACTGAACCTCATTTCCGACTATAGCAATATGGAGCTCAAATCAACGATATTAGGGAGTAAAGAACGAATTTGATATCTAGATTTCAGGTGCCGGTGGCCTCCCCAGCCCCAAAACACCCTCCAAACAATTCATACTTGCCGACCACGACAAAATGGGGTTCAAAGTAAAGGGATTTTGAAGTGGACATGAATTTGATATCCATATTTGATCGAAATGTCTCCCCTAAAAAACAGTTCTCATTAACCTAATTTCAAAAATACCAGATCTGGGAGATAGGTAATGCGATTAGTTCGAAATTTTGTGCACTCTAACTATCACCAAAAAAAAAACATGGTTTCTATTGTTGGGACGGGTGCCGCGGGGACGGCCCAAAACCCGCCAAATGGATATATAGAACGATCACGACAATATAGAGCCATGTGTTTGGGGAGTCGCCCCACCCTAAAATACCTCCCTTTAATAAAAAAGCTATTTGGGGTGGACATTTATTGATTTTCGGGAAATTTATATTCATTTTCGGTACAAAGACTCTGTGGAGAATTTTTTACATGACCATGCAAGCGTTCAGCGTCATAGGCAGACATAGGCTACAGTAGCATCCACATTCAGGGCGAAGTGTCCCCACCCTAAATAGATATTTAAGAGTTAAAGAAGGCGCAGCGGAGCGGGCCCTGTCCAGCTAGTCTAGAATAATCTCCAGTGCCCTAATTGTTGTGGTCCTCATCGCTCCGCCTAGGGTTCCGTCAGTCCAAGACTGTGCTGCTGGTAACAGTGACTCGCACTCGACCTCAAGTGTCGTCTTAGGTGTCCGATCGAAAACCTCTTTCCTTCCTTCCAGGTTTCCTATCGACGTCGTGATTATAACGCCATGGTATGAACTGCCCCTATTCCCAATCCATTCACCCATCACTGTAAGTCTCATAGCCGCAGTGGCTGCTTCGCACTTAATCTGTATGTTTATGGGTCTGATATCTATAATAGTCTCCAGTGCCCTAATGGTTGTGGTCCTCATTGCTCCGCCAAGACAGCAAGTTCTCTGAACCTGTTGTATGGTTCTTATGTTGCACTTTTTCTCCATAGCAGGCCATCAAATTACTGACGCGTCAGTAAGTATTGGTCTAATCACGCTCCTGTGGATGCAGATGCAGTGTCCTAGGATTCAGGCCCCATTTCAAATCTACGCCGGCTACATAGTGCCCAACATCTGTTAGCCTTCTCAATACGCTTCTGAATGTGACACTTCCAATTAAGTTTCCTAAGTATTTAACCTAGTCAGATATCGAAATCGTTTTATTGAGGAAACGTGGTGCTTCAAATTGGCCCACATTCGTCTTCCTCGTGAACAGGCATATTTCGGTCTTCTCTGGGTAAACATTGAGATCTATGGGTCTAGCCCAGTTATGCAAGACCCTTTCGGCCCTTCTGCATAGCTTGTTCGGATACTTACCCCTTAGAAGTATTATAACATCGTTTGCATAGCAGGCGGGTTCAAATCCCTCATATCCTTAATTGACTTACATTTTTTTTTCCAAAAATAATGACCTATTACGATGTACATAAAAATTCTTGCCGAGCGAAATAACAAAACGTCCGCTCCCCTCAACGGTTCAAACAAGAAATATCAACAATCGGTCTATATCCAAACTCCCAACGTAGTTTCCCAATCTCCTGATTGGGACAATAAGACTTTCAACCACTGTGCCACGTACGGTCCATATCGGTCTATAACCTTAAAACCCGATTTGACATCTTAAACAACCCTTGGAAGCTTCAATTGTTACCCGGTTTGGTTGGAATTTTGCACGTAGTGCAAATCCACGTCCACGCATTTTCCACAGCATGCGGCGGGACTCACGGAGTCACCGAATTCTTGGCATAATGAGGTCGATCGATGGCTTATCCGAACGGCTTGCCTCTGTTTTGGGAGAAGTTTTTACATGGCATAGTAGCTTACAGGGTTTGCCAAAGCGCCAAATTCCATGTTTTGAGGCTTTTGAAGTCAAATTTATTACACGAAAGGCCTGAAATTTATCACAACAACCCTTGTTCATCCCACCAAAAAGTTGTCCTTGTGTAGTCTATAAAATAGTCCATACCAATGCTATAATGGTTTTAGTACTACCAAGAAGTTTGGCCGAACCGCTTGCATGCGTTATGTGTTAAATGGGTTTTAAAGATCTGCAAATTACTTTTAATATATAATTCCCCCTGTTGTAAATGAGCCACCCTAATGTTTTATAGTCTTTGCAGACATTAACAAATCAGGTGTTACACACACGCGAAATGGCTTACACTTAACACAACAAACACTTCATGATAAGGCAATGAAAGAGAAAGAATGCTAAAGAGCATAGGGCAAAGTGTGTGTGTGTGTGTGTGAGGGCGAGTGCGAGAAAAACAGTGTGAGTGAGAGAGAGAGAGGCAGAGCGAGAATATAGAAAATAATATAAAATTTATTGTCTAAAACATTCGTGTCGTTTGTTGCGGTTTTTATTTTAGCTTCCCGACTCTAGCTTGGTGCCGCAAACGACCCTCAAACCTCGCCCACTGTGCATTAATGGCACAGACTACAGTTACAGCCGCAGCAAAGGTGGCAACGTTTTTATGACATGGCGTATGAGTAATGCCATTAAAATGACTATTAATCATACGTAGCCATCGTCAAGATCATCTATTATTCCACAGTCATATAATTTTTATGGCAGAGACACAATTTTAAATAAATATGTGAATGTATGTTTGTTTGCTGGGTTTGAGGTGGGGGAGTTGAGGTTTTTCTGAAGCAGCAAAGGGAAGTGCTGCGATGGCTTGCGTTGTTAAGGTTAGTCGAATGAATGAAAGCTTGGCTGGTTGGTTGGTTTGTTTATTCTATGAGTTGGCATTGCTATTGTCATCATCGTTGTCATTGTCATCATCATCATCAACATCTTCTTCGAGGATGTGGTGATGTGGCAATGTGCATTGCCATGTGAATGGGACGTTTGGTACGTTTTGTTTGCATTTGGCGGTTTTATTTGTAAAATTGCACAATTGTTTTGAGTTTGTTGTGTGTGAACTTTTATTTTTTATTGAATCTTCTTTTGAGGTGACATCAAACAAATTTGTTCCACTTTAAGCCACAGCGAAAGGGAAAAGAGCGAGATAGAGAGTGAGTGAGTGAGGGCGAGAGAACACCAGCGTCAAAGTGTGAACATATTTAGACCAACAACTATGGCATCAACTATATATTGTCCTATTGCCAGCAAATGGTGTGACATTGTGCTCTGATGCATGGAAAGCTTGCAAACTATTGGAAAATTTTTGAACCCAGCCCTTCAGTCAACAAAACCACTGAGTAGAGTTGGCTAAAATGTGGTACATAAAAACCGGTTGGGTAAGTTTATCTGTTACACTTGCAGCACGCAATCTTTCGAAGGAATAAAGCTAAGCGCTGGAAATTTTCCACAAACACTCCATATTAGTGTAGGTCGATTGGGATTGTAAATAGGCCATATGTTTAGATATAGCTGCCATACAAACCGAACTCGCATCTTGACTTCTTAAGTCTCTAGAGGGTGATCCTATTTGGCTGAAATATCGCATGAGGTGTTTTGTTATGTTTTCGAACAACTATGCCAAGAACGGTCCAAATCGGTTCATAGCCTGATATTGCCGTCTTATAAACCGATCTAGGATCTTGACTTGTTATTGCCTGACCTTATATTGCTGCCGTACAAACCAATCTCGGATTTTGACTTCTTAAGTCTCTAGAGGGCGAAATTATTATCGATTTGGCTGAAATTTTGCACAAGGTGGTCTGTTTTGATATCCCAAGGCCCAAGACCTTAAATCGAGAGATCGGTCTATATGGCAGCTATATCCAAATCTGGACCGATCTGGGCCAAATTAAAGAAAGATGTCTGGCACAAATACTGAGTGCATATGATGCTCGATGTGACAAGGCGAGTTAATGGCGGCTTTAAATGACCAATGGCCACCCACTTCCCGCGGCGATCGGTCCTTTGAACCAGAACGAGCTTGCTCACCTACAGGAGTTTGACGAGGATCGCCACCTCCACATGAAAATGTGGCTACAACAACATAGGTGGTCTTCCATAGGGAGGAATTAATTCTCCTCGTGGTGGGCATTGAGCAAGTCTTCGTGACAAGTTTGGCTAAGATTGAAGACATGGCGTACTACGGGACCAAGGCCGCCTTTTTCAAGTTATGGAAGACTAGGATAGGTAAATATCCTCATATTGAGCCATCATGCAGTGCAGTGGCAGGACCCTCAATGCCGCATAACGAATTGGGGGCTATGAGACATAAGGCGATACGAAAATGGATAAAGAATAAAAGCAGGTCCTACCATGGCGGTATAATCGAGGCGATGACAGGAAACCAGGATAGAATAGAAGAGGTTTCCCATCGGATACCTGAGAAGACACTTGAGGCCGAGTGCGAGATACTGCTGCCAGAGGCACTGTCTTGTTCTGATGGATATCTGGTATTGCCATGTGGAAGTTCATGCTGCACAGATGGATCAAAGCAAAAGGACAGAGTGGGTCTGGGTCCGCATCATCTTTTCAACCTAGCCAAACCTACTGGGATTTAGCGTACTAGCCAAACCTACTGGGATTTAGAAGACGTTAATATCATTCTTACACTCGTGACCTTACCCTCCTGGTTGAAGGCCAGATTACTGTCCGTAAAGACAGAAAACACACCACCACATGCATCATCATCCGCGATGGCCGGGCATTCTAAAACAGATCTCAGTCCCTGGGTTCTCGATGTAGACCCCCAGGCCTACTCTGTCCCCTAGCTTTAATCCATCCTAGGGTTCCGTCAGTCCAAGATTATGTCCGACTTAAATATATTTCAGATCGGACTATATTTAGATGTAGCTCCCATATAAACCGTTCTACGGATTTAGGTTCTTAAACCCATACTACCCGCGAATATTATCTGAAATTTGAAATGGTGAGTTGTTCTTAGCCTCCCGACATCCGACCTAAATGTGGTTCAGGTCGGACTATAATTCGATATAGCTGCGATATAGACGGATCTTCCGGTTAAGTTTTGACACAGTGACTTTTATTAAGCTTTCCGTCATTCGACCAGCGCATGGAGTTGGTTGAAAAAGAGGATGGCTAATTTATCCATGGTGGGTATCCAAAGTTCGACACTGCCGAACTTAACTCGTTTTTACATGTTTTTTGTGAAGAGGACATATTGTACTCTGAAAATTGGACCACAAACCACAAAATTGGACCCAACAAATTTTCGAAATAGAGTGGTGACCAAAAAAGGCGCCAAGACCACCTGGACAACCTAGGGCTTTAAAATTCTGAACACGATCTTGTTGACACCTCAGCTTCAACCATTCCAAATTTCAAAGATATATCTCTACCCGTTTTCAAACCGCATATTTTTATACCCTCCACCATAAGATGGGGGGTATACTAATTTCGTCATTCTGTTTGTAACTACTCGAAATATTCGTCTGAGACCCCATAAAGTATATATATTCTTGATCGTCGTGACATTTTATGTCGATCTAACCATGTCCGTCCGTCTGTCCGTCCGTCCGTTCGTCTGTCTGTCGAAAGCACGCTAACTTCCGAAGGAGTAAAGCTAGCCGCTTGAAATTTTGCACAAATACTTCTTATTAGTGTAGGTCGGTTGGTATTGTAAATGGGCCATATCGGTCCATGTTTTGATATAGCTGCCATATAAACCGATCTTGGGTCTTGACTTCTTGAGCCTCTAGAGTGCGCAATTCTTATCCGATTGAAATGAAATTTTGCATGACGTGTTTTGCTATGATATCCAACAACTGTGCGAAGTATGGTTCAAATCGGTCCATAACCTGATATAGCTGCCATATAAACCGATCTTGGGTCTTGACTTCTTGAGCCTCTAGCGTGCGCAATTCTTATCCGATCAGAATGAAATTTTGCACAACGTGTTTTGTTATGATATCCAACAACTGTGCCAAGTGTGGTTCAATTCGGTCCATAACCTGATATAGCTGCCATATAAACCGATCTTGGGTCTTGACTTCTTGACCCTCTAGAGGGCGCAATTCTTATCCGATTAGAATGGAATTTCGCACGACGTGTTTTGTTATTATATCCAACAACAGTGTTAAGTATGGTTCAAATCGGTCCATAACCTGATATAGCTGCCATATAAACCGATCTTGGGTCTTGATTTCTTGAGCCTCTAGAGGGCGCAATTCTTATCCGAATGGAATGGAATTTCGCACGACGTGTTTTGTTATGATATCCAACAACTGTGCCAAGTATGGTTTAAATCGGTCCATAACCTGATATAGCTGCCATATAAACCGATCTGGGGTCTTGACTTCTTGAGCCTCTAGAGGGCACAATTCTTATCCGATTTGAATGAATTTTTGCACGAAGTATTTCGTTATGATATCCAACAACTGTGCCAAGTATGGTTAAATTGGTCCATAACCTGATATAGCTGTCATATAAACAGATCTGGGGATTTGACTTCTTGAGCTTTTAGAGGGCGCAATTCCTATCCGATTTGGCTGAAATTTAGCATGACGTATTTTATTTTTACTTTCAACAACTGTGTCAAATAAGGTTCAAATCGGTTCATAACCTGATATAGCTGCCATATAAACCGATCTGGGATCTTGACTTCTGGACCCCTAGAGGTCGCAATTATTATCCGATATGCCTGAAATTTTGTACGATGGATCCTCTCATGACCATCAACAAACGTTGTTTATTATGGTCTGAATCGGTCTATAGCCCGATACAGATCCCATATAAATCGTTCTCTCTATTTTACTTCGTGAGCCCCAATGGGCGCAATTCTTATACGAATTGGCTGAAATTTTACACAGGTCTCCAACATATAATTTAATTGTGGTCCGAACCGGACCATATCTTGATATCGTTTTAATAGCAGAGCAACTCTTTTCTTATATCTTTTTTTGCCTAAGAAGAGATGCCGGGAAAAGAACTCGACAAATGCGATCCATGGTGGAGGGTATATAAGATTCGGCCCGGCCGAACTTAGCACGCTTTTACTTGTTATCGTAATTTTCGACATAAGGACGGACATGACTTAGATGGACTCAGAATATCAAGACGATCAAGAATATATGAAGGTGTTGTAAACGGAATGACTAGATCGGATGAAAATTGAGGCTTCAAATGGGGGCTATATCGATTCGCATCATATTTGGAATGGATATTGGAAATCATAATTTAAGTTTTTGTTCCAAATTTCAGTCAAATCGGATGAAAATTGAGGCTTCTAAGGGATCAAGAAGTCAAATCCGGGAATCGGTCTATATGGGGGCTATATCTGTTTATAGACAGACTCGGATCATACTTAGCACGGATATTGGAAGTCATAATTCAAGTCTTTGTTCCAAATTTCACTCAAATCGGACGAAAATTGAGGCTTTTAGGGGCTCAGGAAGTCAAATCCGGGGATCGGTTTGTATGGGGGCTATATGTGTTTATATACCGATTCGAATCATACTTAGCATGGACGTTGCAAGTCATAATCTAAGTTTTTGTTGCAAATTTCAATCATATCGGATGAAAATTGAGGCTTCCGGGGATCGGTTTATATAGGGGCTATATCTGTTTATAGACCCATGTGGATCATACTTGGCATGGATGTTGGAAGTCATAACTCAAGTCTTTGTTCCAAACTTCAGCCAAATCGGAAGAAAATTGAGGCTTCTAAGGGCTCAAGAAGTCAAATCCAGGGATCAGTTTATATGGGGGCTATATCCAAATCTGAACTGATATGACCCATTTACAATCTCCAATGACCTACATCAATAAGAATTAACTGTGCAAAATTTCAAGCTTCTAGCTTTGCGCGTTCGACCGCTATAGCTTCGACAGACGCTTTCGACAGAAGGACGGACGGACATGGTATCTAGCTATATACGTCCGACAGAATGTCGAGACGATCCAGAATCTTATATAAAAAATTCAATTTGTGTTTGTTCCGTATAGACTCAAAAACGGCTAAACCGATTACCTTGAAATTTTCACAGATTGTGTTGGTTGGTCTAGAAGGAAACATAGGCTATATATTTTTTTTTATATCGGGAGGGGGGCGGACCCTCCCCCTTACCACAAAAGTACTACCCAAAAATAAAAGTGGACCAATCGGGACAATATGGGATTCAAATGAAAGGTATTTAAGAGTAGAGAACGAATTTCATAATAAAAATTGGGTCCAAGTACCTGGGGGGCCGCCCCAGTCCCAAAACCCCTTAAAATAGGTTTATTTGATGATCATGACAATATGGGACTCAAATGAAAGGTATTCGGGAGTAGATTACGAATATGGTCAGGAAGTAAGAATACACTTTATAGTTTAATGATAACAGAAGGGGGCGGACCCTCCACCGTTACCCCAAAAACACCGCCCAAAATCATAAGAAGACCGATAAGGACAATATGGGTATCAAATGAAAAGTATGAGGGAGTAGATAACGAATCTGTCATACAAATTCATGTCGAAGTATGGGGGGTCACCCCACCGCCCAAAAAACGCCCAAAATGGGTACATTAGCCAATCACGGATATATGGGACTCGGTTTGTTTGTTCCGTATAGACTGAAAAACGGCAGAACCGATTTTCTCGAAATTTTCGCTTATTGTGTTCGTTGGTCAGGAAGGAAACATAGGATATATAATTTTTCGGTATCGGAAAAGGGACGGACTCTCCCTCTCATGCCAAAAACACAACCCAAAATCAAAAGTGGACCCATCGGACACAATATAGTTATCAAATGAAAGGTATTGGAGAGTAGAATATGAATATTATATAAAAATTTGAGTCTAAGTACCCATCGGGCCCCCCTAACCCCAAACAGACATATTTGACGTTCATTTCAATATGGGGCTCAAATGAAAGGCATTCGGGAGTAGATTTCGTATCTGGCAGACATTATCCGTCCGTCTGTCTTTTGAAACACGCTACAGTCTTCAAAAATAGAGATATTGAGCTGAAATTTTGCACAGATTCTTTTTTTTTGTCCATAAGCAGGTTAAGTTCGAAGATGGGCTATATCGGACTATATCTTGATATAGCCCCCATATAGACCGATTCTCCGAATTAGGGTCTTAAGCCCATAAAAGCCACATTTATTATCCGATTTTGCTGAAATTTATGACAGTGAGTTGTGTTAGGCCCTTCGACATCCTTCGTCAATTTGGCCCAGATCGGTCCAGATTTGGAAATAGCTCCCATATAGAACGATCCTCCGATTTTGGGTCTTAGGCCCATAAAAGCTACATTTATTATCCGATTTTGCTGAAATTTGTGACAGTGAGTTGTGTTAGGTCCCTCGACATTCTGCTTCAATTTGGCCTAGATCGGTCCAGATTTGGATATAGCTGCCATATAGACCAATCCTCCGATTTAGGGTCATAGACCCATAAAAGCCACATTTATTATCCGATTTTGTTGAAATTTGGAAAAGTGAGTTGGGTTTGACCTTTCAACATCCTTCGTCAATTTGGCTCAGATCGGTCCAGATTTGGATAAAGCTGTCATATAGACCGATCCTCCGATTTAGGGTCTAAGGCCCATAAAAGGTGCATTTATTGTCCGATGTCGCCGAAATTTGGGACATTGAGTTATGTTAAACCCCTTGACATAGTTCTACATTGTGGAACAGATCGGTGAATATTTGGATATAGATGTCAAATAGACCGATCTCTCGGTTTTGGGTTTGACACATTGACTTATGTTAGGCTTTTCGACATGGTTCAGATTGGTTTATTTTTAGATATAGATATAGATAACGCCTTTTTACTTGTTAGATATCGGGTGGAGGCAAAAAAACCGAGAAGGGGCAAATTCGCACACATCAATGAGTGTTTTCCGATTCCGATTTAAACTTAATGATAAGGGAGCTTTTCTTATAGCCGAGTTCGAACGGCGTCCCGCAGTGCGACAACTCTTTGGGGAAAAATTTTTTAAATGGTCATGCATGACATTGTAGCTCGCAAATGTCGCCAACATTAAGAGGGGATAAACACCGCTTTGTCCGATGTTCTCGCCAGGACACGAACGGGTTTAGCGTCAAAGGCTACAATGGCACGAATTCCATATCCGCATTTAGGGCAAAGTGTCCCCATCCTAAAAAGATACAAGAGAGTTAAAGAAGGCGCAGCGGAGTGGGCACGGTTCGGCTAGTGCATGTATATTTTATGGGGTCCCAGATCAATATTTCGAGGTGTTGCGAAGGGAATGACTAGTTTAGTATAACCCCATCCTATGGTGGTGGGTTTAAAAACCTTCTTTTGGTTTGTTAACCCCAAAAACCGAATTTCCTATCATTTCTCTTATCGCACTAACACCAATACCCAAGATACCAAAAATATCCTGCTATGCAAAAAATGCAATATAAATCTGAAGACAAAGAAGACCAAATATTTTGTAAAAAATAAATAAAATGATAAAATAAATATTTTATGAACATGACCATACAATTAAAGTTTGGGATTTTTATTTCTTTGCCATTTCGTTTGAATTCCAGAGGCTATCTTCGCACTACTTGGCTGCTATCAACTCATTCGTAGCCAAAAAAAACCCCACCCTACCAACATCATTTTTGTCGATAGAGGCCTAGTATGTAATGGCAACAAACGAATGAGGGATTGAAGGATTTAAGGATTTGCCAGCACTCAATCTCACCACCAAAGAGTTATTCAACCAATTTTGTGGAAAGCCTCAGAAAAATAAAAAAAAAATACAAAGTAAAATAATAAAACGGCACACTTGAAAAAACATTTACAAAAAAAGAAAACATAAAAGATATAAAATGGGAAAAAAGCCTGAAATTGACCTAGCCGAAAACGTTTATGTCCTCTCTTTTTTTTACAACTGGGGCTTTTAGGCTCACAACGGCTACGAACAACGAATACAACCTTGACCATTCCGCAGAACCACTTATAATCCCTTAGTCCACTTCATGTTGAATTGAGTCGGTAAAATAATTAAAACAGGGGGGTTTACAGTATTCGGCATTATTTGGTTGGTCAATGGTGATGATGGTGGTGGTGATGGTGGTGGTAGTGGTAATGGTAATGTCTATGTTGATAGTTGATGCTGGTTGATGGTGGTAGTGTGTGTAGTGGTGTGGCGTTGTTAAGTGTAAATGGAAAATATTAATTGCCTACCAAGGACCATGCCTGGCAGGCCTTAATGGATCTCAATCAGTGTAAATCATTGTCAAGTGTAAATTGTGGATTTACCATACAAAAAAAAAAAAACTTATTCTGTAAACATATCGCACAATACATGAGCGATGATGAAGGAATAAAAGTGAATTTCTTGTTTTTTGTTTTTCTTGCGGATGTTTACTTTGAACATGAGGCAAGAAAACTGTATAAAAACAAATTAAATGACTTGTCATTGTCATAAAGTTCTTGGAACAAAACATCTTTGTGTAAGTTATCGAAGACAACAAAAGATTGCGAGAGAGAAAGAGAGGGTAGTGGGATAAATGGTTAAAATGGGAAAGTCAGTCAGTTGCTTATGATTTCTCGAAATTCCATGAAATTTATCAAAATTTTAGAATGTTCCATTCGTAATCCTTTCTTTGCTGTGCGCCTGCTGCCATACTTTTAAAAGTGAGGAGCCATTTTCATCTACTTTGCGCAACATTTTTATACCCACCACCGAAGGATGGGTGGCTAAAAATCTAAGACGATCTAGACATGTCCATCCGTCTGTCTGTTGAAATCACGCTACAGTCTTCAAAAATAGAGATATTGAGCTGAAACTTTGCACAGATTCTTTTTTTTTATTCGTAAGCAGGTTAAGTTCGAAGATGGGCTATATCGGACTATATCTTGATATAGCCCCCATATAGACCGATCCGCCGATTTAGGGTCTTAGGCCCATAAAAGCCACATTTATTATCCGATTTTGCTGAAATTTGGGACAGTGAGTTGTGTTAGGCCCTTCGACATTCTTTGTCAATTTGGCTCAGATCGGTACAGATTTGGATATAGCTGCCATATAGACCGATCCTCCGATTTAGGGTCTTAGGCCCATAAAAGCCACATCTATTATCCGGTCTTGCTGAAATTTGTGACAGTGAGTTGTGTTAGGCCCTTCGATATCCTTCGTCAATTTGGCTCAGATCGGTCCAGATTTGGATATAGCTGCCATATAGACCGATCCTCCGATTTAGGGTCTTAGGCCCATAAAAGCCACATTTATTATCCGATGACACTGAAATTTGGGACAATGAGTTAAGTTAAGCCCCTTCACATACTTCTACATTATGCCTCAGATCGG